>NC_055971.1:32438015-32453015 GCF_018492685.1 Alosa sapidissima
ACACACACGTAGGCATGTGATCACACACACACACACAGACAGCATCTCTCTCTCTCTCTCTCTCACAAACACACACACTCTCTCTACCTCTCTCTCTCTACCTCTCTCTCTCTCACATAAACACACACACATGTAGGCATGTGATGACATCTCTCTCTCTCTCTTTCACACACACACACACACACACATAGACTTGGGAATCGGTTCCAGGTATCGGTAAGGAACCGGTTCCAAATGTTCCGATCCATCGGAATCGTACACATCCAAACGTTAACGATTCCACTAACGATTCCAATACAAAGCTTAGAAATGTTTACTTTTTTAGAAATGTTAAACTTCTGTACTGTTATTGCACACTTGATATTCATTCTCTAAAACCACTTTAAATTAGACATTAAAAGCCAACAACTCTCAAAGCCATCCTATAAGTGTTCAGCAAATGGTACAGGAATCGATATGGGAATCGATAAGGAATCGCATTGACAAGCAGAATCGACAACGGCATCGATATTGATAATTTCTCAACGATGCCCATCCCTACACACACACGTAGGCATGTGATCACACACACACACACAGACAGCATCTCTCTCTCTCTCTCTCTCTCTCTCACACACACACACTCTCTACCTCTCTCTCTCTCACATACACACACACGTAGGCATGTGATCACACACAGACAGCATCTCTCTCTCTCTCTCTCTCTCACACACATACACACACACTCTCTCTACCTCTCTCTCTCTCACATACACACACACACACACGTAGGCATGTGATCACACACACACACAGACAACATCTCCCTCTCTCTCTCTCTCTCTCACACACACACACACACACACTCTCTACCTCTCTCTCTCTACCTCTCTCTCTCTCACATACACACACACACGTAGGCATGTGATCACACACACACACACACAGACAGCATCTCTCTCTCTCTCTCTCACACATACACACACACTCTCTCTACCTCTCTCTCTCACATACACATACACACACACACAGACAGCATCTCTCTCTCTCTCACACACATACACACACACTCTCTCTACCTCTCTCTCTCTACCTCTCTCTCTCTCTCACATACACACACACACACACGTAGGCATGTGATCACACACACACACACACACACACACACGTAGGCATGTGATCACACACACACACACACAGACAGCACCCCTCTCCTTTGCTCTCTGCCTGAGGCAAGTGGTCCTCAACAGCTCCACTGTAAATATCCTCAATGTATTGCCATTATTAACAGGGTTTCCCCCATTTCGGACATACAATTGTAGGACTATTGGGGTCGTCTGAGTAATGCTTGTGATTGTCTAGGCGTTTAGGGAACATGCTGTTGTAGTGTGCGGCTCTGCGTGAGGCATCGGTAGGACTATTGGGGTCGTCTGAGTAATGCTTGTGATTGTCTAGGCGTTTAGGGAACATGCTGTTGTAGTGTGCGGCTCTGCGTGAGGCATCGGTTTGGTGCAGTCATTTCCCTTTTCCCCCCAAACCACTTCCATTCAGTCAAGCTAGTCAATTTGAGCTCTCCTGATAGCAGGGTCCTATGTCTCGATGTGTATTGAAACAGCCTACGCACACATACACACACACACACACACACACTTATATATCCTGAGGGGGTGTGTGTGGTCCGCTGTTGTGGATGTTTATTTGCTGTAGCAGTTTGCCCAAACACTGGCTCTCCTGCTCGTGCGGTGGTGCCCATGCGATTCCCCTGCCTCCCCACGTCTAAACTGGAACATCTGCGGGCAATTTAGCCGCTCGGCGTCCCCTGCCGCAGAAAGTAGGAATGAAAGGAGGCTTTGGCTCTTATTAATCAGAACAGTGGGATATGACAGCTGCTCCGACTGAATTGTTTGTGCAGACTTCTAATTAAGTTATCGGTTAATTAGAGCAGTGATGGACCAATCAAAAGTTGCGGTTTTGCCGAGTATGTTTGCACAACCACACACACACACACACACAACTATAGTCTTAAGCACACACAGGATTATACACACTCATACACACAGACACATAGACACACAAACACTCATAAATACACACACACACTCATAAATACATACACACACACACACCGACACACGCATGCTCATAAACATACACCTACAGTCATACAATCTCACACAATAAGTCACACATAAATTAATTCAGGTACACATTGTACTTGGTATCTCTCCGCCCAATACTCTCTCTCACATGTTCTCTCCTGCACACACACACACACACACACACACACACAGAGTGCTCTTCACCTTGGGACTCGTTTCATGCTCGCTCTTGTTTCACAGCCTACATCTCCCCCTTCCATTTTCACAGCCAGATTCTCTGCATGATCAGAGACCTGCACTCCCCTCCAATAATACCTCTTCTGTTCCACACACTCCCTCCATGACATCAGCACCGCTCGCCACACACACATACATACACACAGGCAAGCACACACATACACACACGCACACTGACGTGTTGCCTGAACACCATCCATATGGACCACAGAGCGGTAGCACAAAACCAATACGTCTTACAAGGCGAAAAGGCAGAAAGGCTAGATTCAGCGTTAGCTATCAAGGTAATCTGTCTGACCTGAAAATATGATTAGGCAAATTAGGAAAGAAACTGACCAGGAATTGAATCGTAATGTTAAACCAATGACCTTGCAACCTACTCTTGAATTAAGTTTACCTGAAAGTGTGGAAGTGGATGAATGTGTTGTAACAGATGATGAACAATGTGCTGGATTACTAAACCAGATTGCCCTGACCTCAGAAATACTTGATGAGTATTGAATGTGAATTAAAGAATGGAAAATGAACCATAACTGCAAACAATGACCTCATAATAAATAATAAAGTGCAATGAATGAAATGTATCATTACACGTATTTTAGTAGCCTGACATTGTAAAGTCTAGGGCATTATGTACTTAGAGAATTGTATGTCTCAAAACTGTTTAAATGAATGTATTCAGATTGCATTGTAATGTCATAAGTGTTTGTAACCTGTAAGAATGTAACCGAACTCTCTTGATGACTGTAAGTGTAGGCTACGTTGTTAAATGTAATGTGTCACATTGTTATAATTGTCGTTGAATGTAAACTGTGTAACTTCTGAAACTATCTACACCATAATTACTGAATGTAATGTTGCATCTCCGAAATGTAACCCGGAGATAAGTGACTTCTAGAATGTATTAGCTATCGTGAGGATATTCCCAGCTATATTCCCAGCTACCGTGAGAATATTCCCAGCTATCGTGGGAACTTCTAGAAGGTTCTAAACTGTCGTGGGAAAGTAGGATTGATTTGTCTTAGGAATGTGTGGGGGAGGTTAAGTCCACCTAGTATAAATAGGGGTCGAACCAAATGATCAGGGCTGCTTCTTCTTTTTTCCTTCCTTCAACTCGTTGGGTTTTTGCTTTATGATGTCGCGTGCGGTTGTTAGAATTTGTCCTCCGAAATTCGAAGCGTCGTGCCAGGCTGAGTCGCGGACCGAAACTCCGCGACTCCGCGATAAACATCTCAATAAATCCACCACGGAAGCCTGATCAACTTCCAAGGGGGATATTTTAAAAAAGGAGTAATAGGTTATCTGCGCCGCAGAGGGAAGACGTGCAACTTCGCTCGACAGTAGGTCCCTGCTATCTACAATAACCTCTAGGGGGTATCGTGGGTCTTAACTGCCTAGGCCTGGCGTTACGTCTGAGAAACGGCTGACGTTGACTAGGTTCTGGGGGTTACCTGCAGGGGGCAACACAACACGCACACACACATATACACACGCACACACACACACAGGCACACACACACATATACACACACATACACACACACACACACTCACACACATATACACACACGCACACACACACACACACACACACACGTACATACACACGCACACACACACACATACTGCAGTGTTGTTATTAATGCGGGGTCCCCAGCGGTGAGCGGTATCAGAATACTCCAGTTCCAGGAACAGGGCCGAGAAAACGGGAGCAGAAATCTGAGATTCCTCCAGCTGCCCCCGCCTCTGGCCCGCAGTAAAAGTCAGATCAGATCAGGACCGGCCAGCCAATGCCCTGCGCTGCCCTGTGGGAGGCTGAGCTTACCTGGGATGAGTGACTGGTCTGTCAGCCAATGAGATGGCTGTGAGAGGGAACTCAGATTGTGCCCCTGATCTCTTGCAGTGCTTTAATGAGACTGTGTCCCGGACATGGAGCGTAATGGAGAAGCTGCGGTGTGGCCTTACATTAGACTCTGCCTACACACATCTGCCTAGTCACTGTTGTGATTAGGCCTCTACACACATCTGCCTAGTCACTGTTGGGATTTGGACTCTGCCTACACACATCTGCCTAGTCACTGTTGGGATTTGGACTCTGCCTACACACATCTGCCTAGTCACTGTTGGGATTAGGCCTCTGCCTACACACATCTGCCTAGTCACTGTTGTGATTAGGCCTCTACACACATCTGCCTAGTCACTGTTGGGATTAGGCCTCTGCCTACACACATCACACACTGGGCTCTATCTTGCACTCCAGTGCAATTGACTTTGTACACTCGCGTTTTTGTCTTTCCTATTTTGCACACTAGTGCAATTGACTTTGTACACTCGCGTTTTTGTCTTTCCTATTTTGCAGTCAGCGCATATTGGAATTTTCCCTCCACAGCTACATGTGCGCCCACGGGGGCGTTTTAGCGAAAAGAGACGGCGCAAACGTTCCTTGTTGATATTTTGCAGTTTCAGAAAACAATTCCGCCACAGACCAGGAACTTCCTGGTCTAAAGTCAGTGGCGCAAATTCAGATGCTATTTTAAGGGTGCATGCATGGCCACAGGCCTGCAGGAATGAATGCTATGCACACTGATCTACAGACACCCTGTGCACAGATGGAAACATTCAAAGCCTTGATAATATTTGTCCGTTTCCCGATTTTGTTCGTGCATTGGTCAACTAAAAATTTAGTAGCCTATATAGTACATCTACATGCAATATCTTTACAACAACGCCTAATTACGACCTACAGTATTCATTTGGACAACTTTATACAGCCCTACAAGGGCTAAAGTTACCTTTAGTTTTGTTCC
This sequence comes from Alosa sapidissima, assembly GCF_018492685.1. Taxonomy (NCBI): domain Eukaryota; kingdom Metazoa; phylum Chordata; class Actinopteri; order Clupeiformes; family Clupeidae; genus Alosa; species Alosa sapidissima. The sequence goes on from NC_055971.1 coordinate 32,443,138, forward strand.
AATTTACCGTTGTGTATGGCTTTAAACATCGTGTGCGCTTTAACATCAGCCTATAAGCATTATTCCAGCTGCGCTAAGGTTTTGACAAGCACCACAATTTTGCCTACCTTGTTGTAGCCCATCTGAAATAACTCCAAACTTTGCTATGTTCCCTCCATCCAATCGTTGTTTTCAAAAAACTTTTTATATCCATGATGGCCTTGAAGTCTTGAGTTTGTGAATTCGCTTAAATAAGCTTATTATGTGCTGCCACCCAGAGGAAACTTTTGCTTCTCATTTGTATCCCTTCTGTTGCTAAGGAGGCAAAATGGTGATTCTCTTTTAAGGATCATTTAAGTATTACTTTTGTCACAATTATTTCTCCTAATTTTGCCTTAGGAGAAATAAAACAAGCAAAAGATGAGACACATAGCAATAAGACAAGTAGGAGTCACATAAGAGATATTAGTTTGAGAAGCAGGAGAAATGGAAGCGTTAGCGTTAAATTCTGTCAGGAAGACTCAATGCTACGTCACTCATTCATTACTTCCGACCAATCACCAGTCTGCATCAGCCTTTATAATCACTTTACTTTGCACCTGCCTGTTGCTTTCAGGTGCCGATTTTCGATGTTCCGTATCCATGCACGGGTAGCTAGTCATTCACTTCGCAACACAACTTTAACATGTGATGCAGTCACAGACCAGTAGCTTAGCCTACCTTACGTTCGCTTCAACTGAGTTGGACACATCTCACCAAAGTCTCGGGGGTTTCCATTAATGTAGCATAGTAGCTTGTAAATGTCGGAGAGTAAGGTAGGCCAAATTGTTGCCACTGTTGTCCGCCCGGTCTTATCAACGGAAAGAGACAAGTTCCGCAGCTTGAGGTTCTCTTTCACCCTAGTCTCGTGTTAGATCCTAGTTGCTTAATGAGGTTAACGTCGTATCGCTAACAACGCAAATATGGTTGCTAAACTTTTCTGACAAAAACCGTCAGACTTATCAGGCTACGCTGTTAACATACATGTACAGAACTTTAAAAAAAAAAAAAAACTCAGTTAGGCTAAAGTTATCGACACTCGCGATGGTTTCCTTGCCAAAGTTGCCATGATACAGCTTTGCTAGGTCCACATCCTAGGCAAATTGTCTCGCTGGTCAGGCTGTTGTGTATGGAAGGCCAACAGGGACAAAATTACTCTTCCTTCTCGGCTGCAGTGTTAGTCGCAGAGATGCTGCTGGTATTGTCTGCAGGGTGGTAGGCTACTAATGTCATTAACCCATAATATTTCCGATGCACCTGAAGGCCATATTAGCCTAATCTTATTTTCATTATCTCATGTCTGGCTGATCATTATTGTCTGTCATTGTCTGTTACTGTCATTGGTTATGTGTCTACATAATATGTAGGCCCATACATTGTGTTCGTTGATTTAACTAATGGCAACGTAATGTATCATGGCTGTTTATTTGCCGTGTGCTAGGTCCTTTTGAAAATGCTATGTCTCCTCTCTAACCACTCCATTCCTCCTTGCAGGTCTTCAGGCTGTAGGGACTAGAACAAGATCTTTCCTCAAACTCTTCTCTGCCAAAAGAGCAACACCTCTAGCAGGCACAAACTCTCCTTCAGGCCAATACTGCACTCACCCTTATACTTTTTCCAAGCACAATGCACTTTGCTTGGCGTAATTCGTAATCTCCCATTACATCACGGCAGCCGCAAGCACAGGGATGGCATTCCTTCCCATTTCTTCATTACTTAACATTTTAATAATCTTTCAATTTCAGGAGCAGTTCCTCTTCGTTTAATGTAAATCTTTAATTTAAGGGTATGCATCTGTCGGCAGTGGAGTACTGACCCTCACCGTAACTATCTACTTCATGCAGGGATGCGGGGCTGGTTCACGTAGGCCTATAGCCAAAACGTTCATCGAGGGACAGTGCTTTGGTTCATATTTAATCTTACTTCATCCAGGTCATGTGATGTCAACTTATTTACCTCCTCATCTAAGCTATATGCTAACCCTTTATGTCTTTATCCCACCACAGTAGGAGCAGCAGCATTAGTGAACTTGCACTGTTAAATCATTAGATTTTGCAATTCACTATCGAATATCCATATGTCCTCGGATCTCAATCCCATAATTCTCAATAGTCATATAATCAAATCAATCAGCAATTATTAGGCTACATCACCAATTCAATCTAACTATTTAATTTACAAGGTCTGTGATGCTGGTTCACATATTCTAAACACCCACTTACTCTTGGCTCTGGAGCAGTGCTTTGTTTCACATTTAATCTTATTTCACCCAGTCAGCATGATGAGGATTACTCTTCCATCTCTTGTCTTTATTTAGTTATATGCTAAACCATCCTCAGCGACCATCCATAAGTGCTAGTGTACTCCAGCTATGTATCTGTTGATTGTATTTTGTCTTGTCCTGTTGTGTCCTTAGGTCTGCTGCTGGTTAGTTGACCCCGGCTCACTTTTCACTCCCTATCAATTCACTCCTTGAATGTGTTCCTCATGGCTTTCTATGGGTTCATGCGCTCTGGGGAATTTCGTTCTGACAGCCAGGTTTTAACCCTTCTCAGGATCTGGCTTTTGAATCGACGTTGGCATCAACTTTGGAGGAGTTGGACTTTTCTTTGAAAGTTGAGCAACACAATGCACTTAAGTCATTCCTTTCGAAGAAGGATGTATTTGCCGTTTTGCCGACCGGATACGGATATGGTCGTAGCGCTGGCCTATTGCATGCCTAGGCAGTTTGAAAGACAATTCTCTGCCCGCCCCTTGGATTAAGCGAAGTGAATGGCTCGATTCCAGACTATACATTTCAATGATATAGGATGGCCCGCCAGGCTAGTTTTTTCCCCCATTTCACCTTGCTTGCAGGCTAGTATAATTAAAATTGAAGACCTTCGTTTAAAAAATTAAGACTTTGGCAACGGAATTTAAGACTTTTTTAGACCTTAATTAAGGAACATGACATTTAAGACCGTTTAAAGACTTTTAAGACCCCGCGGCTACCCTGCATTATGTCAGGAATACCAAAAGTACTTCTATACGGCTCTGGGCTATACTTCCCTGTCCATAACTCAGAATTGGCTGTGCCACATTTTCTTTTTCCTATGAACAGCACACAGTGATTTCCAACAAGAGCTATGGATCAATTCATACCGGATTTGTCCTTTAAGTGAGTTGTAAACAAGGAGTGCTTTAGGGTCAATCCGGTAAATCAAAGACAATGACTCAATATTACATCTAAATTAGCCCAAAACATTTAGCTCTGATCACTCAAGAGACGCTGACAATTGTCAAGAACAAAAACAAAATACAGAAAATACAGTATACACCAGGGGTATTCAATTAATCTTCAGCGAGGTCGTTACGGAAAATTTCCTCAAGCAAAGGTCCGGAGCATCATAATGTTTAGGCTATGTATATGTATGTATGTATAATATATATACAGGGGCGGAAGCCAGAGGGGTGGCTCCGGGTGGCACAGGCCACTCTTGAGATTCGATTGGCCACCCCAGGTGCCACCCCAAATCCTAGTCTACGATTGGCCATTAACATGGTGTAAGGCAGGACCTTTCTTGATGCACTTGCAGCAGTGTGAAGTGTCAGACGTCAGAAATGTAAGTGGCAAACACACTTGCCTTTATTGGCCTGCGGCACAATTGAACTGTGGAACGAAAGGTTTCCCCGATCAGGAAATACTCCTTAATTCGCAACTTTTTGTAGGCCTAACAGAGGTAGCCTAAATATTGTGCCTATGGCGATGTCCGCTTAAAAAAAAAAAAACATTTATTTCACTTGTCTTGCTGGATTGAACGCAGAATGTGGGCTGTTGCGCAAATAGATGAATGAGGGAGGGAGATTCCGTTAACAAAAATCTAAAGTTTTGCTAACATTTTCGTAAAGTATGATATACTTAAAATACACGTAAAATATGTCTCCATGCAGGGCAGGGCTGGTTCTAACCTAGGCTAGGCTACTATATTTGGGTGGGCTGGTAGAAATTTTGGGTGCGCAACATAGCAAAGCTGTCAAATTGGATCAAAACTAACATAAACACAAAACAAACACAAAACAATCAGTACTACCTAGCTTGAGTTGCTGCAGCCAACAGCCAGGGATAGGCAGTATGTCTGATACATGTATGTAAAATACAAAATAGTATGTTGTCATTTTTATTTTATTTAGTTGGAAAAAAATGGCATCATATTTTGTATCAAAATACTTTATAGGTTTGTAGTTTAAAAATAGTGCCAAATTATTTTGGTAAAACCAATAACCTACTTTTGGTGATGTGATTATAAAAATGCAAAACAATGAATGCAGCACTGGTGCTGACCAGAGTTGTTGTAATCAGAATATTGAGATTCAGGGAGATAAGTTTCTTGAGAATTTTAGTCATCCAATTCAAACACATGGAAGTCATCCAATTCAAACACATGGAACCGGTTATGTGGTTGCCCTGCAAGAAGTTGCACCATGTGCAACGTGCACAATGTTTGCACACATCCACAATCCACTCCTTCATACCAACCTCAAGTTTCTTGAGAACTTTAAAGTTAGCATAGCCCAATGACACACAACTTAGATATGTGCAACGTGCACAATGTTTGCACACATCCACAATCCACTCCTTCATACCAACCTCAAGTTTCTTGAGAAGTTCTCAAGAAACTGATGATTAATCATCTAATCGGAAGACATGGAACCGGTTATGGTTGCCCTGCAACAAGTTACCCCACGTGAAAATTTAATTAATAATTTGCCCAGACTTGTTGTGATCATAATATTGAGATTCAGGAAGATGAAATTGCTCACATACACAATACACTCCTTCACACCAACCTCAAGTTTCTTGAGGAAATAAACAAATAGACATAAAAGCAGGTCAAATTATTGTAACAGCTACAAAAATAGATGGCCATAGAGTGGGGGAAATGTCTTGGATGAGTATATTTTGTATATCTTCATTTACAGTAATATAATAAAATTGATTATATTTTAATGTCCCCATGATGGAATTTGTTTTAGAACAGCATAGCCCAGTGACAGACAACTTAGATAATTAACTTTAATATGTTTGTATTAAATTTTATTCAAATACAAAGATATTTTATGTGAGAGTAAGGTATTTGTGTTTTTTTGTCCTTCAATTTATGAGTATGGTGTTTGCATCTGGTTTCCCTAATGTATTTGTGCTAATTTCACATCTTGAGCCTGTTTCTGTTTATCTGGATGTTTTGCCTCATGCCACCCTTGAATCAGTGCCTCACTAGTGCCACCCTTGTTAAAAATGTCTAGAATCGCCACTGTGTATATATAATATTAGGATGGATGGATGGAGCCTAGTTGTAGATAGATAGATAGATAGATAGATAGATAGATACTTTATTGATCCCCAAGGGGAAATTCAAGAAGATTGTAGGCCTAGGCCTAATGTTTAATGTGAAATAAAATAAGTAGCCTAAAAGGCAACATTCAAAATGAGGAGAAATAAGGCAAGATAAGAGTGATTGGGGAGGAAAACTGAGTAGCCTTGGCTATTTTAAAGATCTTAACGTGAACTTAAAATAACATTTGAGCTGAGACAAGGCTGGTTCCTTGAACCCATTAATCAGCAAGTTTAATTTATTTTTTTTAGTTTTTTTTTATGTTGACCCGAAATCCTGGAAACCCAGGAACATCACGTTGTTGGGCAGTGAATGCATGTCGGCTTAACTAGATTGTGGTGGATCAATCATATTGCCTTCTTAAATCGTAAAATATTCTGTGGTCTCAGTTCACTGTTGAATGGGCCTAGCCTACCCTATGCTTGCTCAATACCCTTTGTCTAGTAGAGGTGCTTCAAATTGGCGCTTTTAAAAATCGACTGTCTCAGAATAGAAGAGGTCCAGGGCAATTCAGCGCAAAACTGTCACATCCATATTTAGCCTAGTTGGCGTTACGGACGTGACAGTTTTGCGTGGTATTGCCCCCGTATCTTATATAAAGCTCTGTTCTCGCTGTCTAGTTTCCTCCTCTTTGAGCAATCGATGATTTGAAAATAACTTACTTATCGTTAACTTAGATATCCATCTGATTGATTCTCGTCCCGTCTCCTCTCCTCGCTCGTTTCAGGCTATCAGTTTCTTCCCCATAGTAGGCTACTTTACTCACTGACTCGACTTTATCAGAATCCACAGATTTCACTGGCTGAGTAGCAGCAAGTGAAATGATGGTTCCTGAAGCTCCTGAAGTAAATGCTGTTATCCTAACCAACAAAACATTTAGCGCAGCTTTGAAATCTTACGTGAAAATCTAAATTAGGCTATTATGGTCTGGGTCCGGATAGGATCACGTCACGGTCCGGACTTGGATCGCGGTCCGCCATTTGGTGATCCCTGGTATACACCATACAACAAATATTGTTGGTGAGTTAATCATTTTGGCCATGTCATTTTTTTTACTTTTGATGTATGTTCAGCCCATCTGTAAAATATCTTCATAAAACCTAGTGGAAATTTCGCCTCTATCATTTCTATGACAATGTGATTTTGTAGCTTTCGTAGCTACACAGTTTGATGTTAACTGTATAAAGATTGAATAAGTTTAGTGCAATAGAGGCCTACCCTTTATAAAAAGCCCACCAATAATGCTCACCACAATTGGAAATATTTTAAAATAAGAGAAAATTACCCCAGCTTCATGGATGTTTTGGAACCTCCAGCCCTCGTAACAAAAGCCTTCTTGACCTTTGCAGATTCCACAGCTGTCCATCCGCAGAGCGTTCCACAGTGCATAACGTAGGCTGCAAATAAAAAGCAAAATCAATCTATCAGTGTGGTAATAATAGCTCTGAAACTGACAGTTCCAGTCATTGATTTTGATTAGCTGAAACGTGTTCCTTTCTGTTGTAATTCCCAAGTTACACAAAGTTACACAAGGTTACACATCCTTGTGTACACGTCCCTACGCAAAGAATGGTAAAAAATGAAGTTGTTACAAGCTGTGGCCAATGTTCCACTTACCATTGTGTGACAGTCTACATGAACTATTTATTGGTGTAGGGGTGTCTTTATAAAACCATCAACTGTGCATAAGTTAAGACAACCAGAGGAATACAATAAATCATCTGTTGGAAATTGATCTTAATGCCTCAATTAAAAAATTAGGAAAAAATCCAACCTTTAAACACACCAATATTCTTTGTGAATGAACCAGGTATCGTAAATTAATAAATGTTATTCCTTAAAATGCAGGGGACATAAGCAAGGAACCCCCTATGTTAAAATCCCATAGAGGCAGGCAGATTTTTATTTGTAAAGGCCAGTTATTGAATGGACTCAGGATACTATGCATCCTGATAAAGTTCCCTTGGCCTTTGTAATTAAAAGATAGATAGATAGCCCCACATCACATACCCTTCACCATACCTAGATATATCATGGTTTTATTTCAGTTAGGCTAATAGCTGGTTTGATTTGCATGCTACAGATTCTATTAATTGCAAAAGAAATGTTGACTGGCAAGTTATTCATGACTGCAGATGCTGACTTGCCTATTTCTCGATCCCTCGACCGCAGCAACGCTACAGTACTTCCTAGTTTACCTGGGTTACAAGAATGCCCTTTCACTCCTGTTACAATATGCTGTAATTTATAGCAGGTTATTCCACTGCTTGGTTGAATTTCCCATTGTCCTACGTAATTTAGAACGACCATTAACCGTATGTTATCTGCACACCTATGAAGTAGATCCATTTTTTTGTTGTGAAGTTTAAATTAACTGTCACGTTGCATCCGAGCTGTAAAAAGCAGACGTTCAGAACATTGCAACATTGTAGCATATGACGGAGGTGGCTTTTAGCTAGATGGATGACAGCAGGCTAAGTAAAAGCTGTTTCAAAGCTAAAGTTCATCAGAATCTTGGGATACGCCCGCTTGACAACGGGAGAGATAGAACTAACGACTGGCCTTTGGCCGTAGCATCCATTTAGAATTAGTAACGGCAGTTTGTCCTGTGAGTTGAGAAATTAGTTGATATGTGTCGGAAGAAATTAGTTCTACAAACAAGACAGTTTTAGCGATTAAAACGTTTAAATTGTAACAGGAAATGAACACAACGCAAGTGGCAACAGTGGAATAAGCGGGATAATGGACTCCACGGTGGTCTGTTCACAGAAATTAATGCTCTCCGCTTCGCGTCGGGGCCGTTTTACAACCTCGACCGTGGAGTGTGTTGATGACATAAATTGTGGAGTGTGATGTGGAGAGTGATGTGGAGTGTGGAGTGTGATGTGGAGTGTGGAGTGTGTTGTGTGATGTGGTGTGTGTTGTGGAGTGTGAGGTGTATCTGTGATGTGGAGTGTGATGTGGAGTGTGATGTGGTGTGTGTTTTGGAGTGTGATGTGAAGTGTGTTGTGGAGTGTGATGTGGAGTGTGTTGTGTGATGTGGTGTGTGTTGTGGAGTGTGATGTGGAGTGTGATGTGGAGTGTGTTGTGGAGTGTGATGTGGAGTGTGGAGTGTGTTGTGGAGTGTGATGTGGAGAGTGATGTGGAGTGTGATGTGGAGTGTGGTGTGTGATGTGGTGTGTGTTGTGGAGTGTGATGTGGAGTGTGTTGTGGAGTGTGATGTGGAGTGTGGAGTGTGTTGTGGAGTGTGATGTGGAGAGTGATGTGGAGTGTGGTGTGTGATGTGGTGTGTGTTGTGGAGTGTGATGTGAAGTGTGTTTGTGGAGTGTGATGTGGAGTGTGTTGTGGAGTGTGAGGTGTATCTGTGATGTGGAGTGTAATGTGGAGTGTAATGTGTATATGTGTTGTGGAGTGTAATGTGGAGTGTGATGTGGAGTGTGATGTGTATCTGTGTTGTGGAGTGTGATGTGAAGTGTGATGTGTATCTGTGTTGTGGAGTGTGATGTGGAGTGTGAGGTGTATCTGTGATGTGGAGTGTGAGGTGTATCTGTGATGTGGAGTGTGATGTGTATCTGTGTTGTGGAGTGTGATGTGGAGTGTGTTGTGTGATGTGATGTGTGTTGTGGAGTGTGAGGTGTATCTGTGATGTGGAGTGTAATGTGTATATGTGTTGTGGAGTGTAATGTGGAGTGTGATGTGTATCTGTGTTGTGGAGTGTGATGTGGAGTGTGATGTGTATCTGTGTTGTGGAGTGTGATGTGGAGTGTGTTGTGTGATGTGGTGTGTGTTGTGGAGTGTGATGTGGAGTGTGATGTGGAGTGTGAGGTGTATCTGTGATGTGGAGTGTGATGTGTATCTGTGTTGTGGAGTGTGATGTGGAGTGTGGAGTGTGATGTGGAGTGTGATGTGGAATGTGGAGTGTGATGTGGAGAAATGCCCTTTCGTTTTACTGTGCAATAACTGTTGCCTTGTTGATTGGCAATAAAGTTCACTTTGACATTGACTTGACTTTAATATGAAATATGTTATTTCTGTAATATGAAATATGTTATTAATGATACTAATGAACTGTGGTTTTGGATAGACACACAATCAAGATTATCTAAGAGGTAAAGGAAGGCTAAGGCCTAGATTGAATTGGTTCTCAGTCAAATGATGTTTCTGTACCATGTCTTGATGACATGTTCTGAACAAGACATGGTTCAGAACATGTCATACCATGTTCTGAACCATGTCTTCTTTTCCACATTAAATATTTAAGTGTTTTGTGTTTGTTTGGCATTGGATGATATTAATGTGATCTTTTAATTATTTAAACCTGACAACAGTGCATTATACATGGGAGAAGAAAAAACATGTTTGTAGAGAGAAATGAAAACAAGCATACACATTATGTATCTCATACACAGACTCTGATGTCTCTCTCTCTCTCACACACACACACAAACACACACTTCTGTCTTACTACTTGGTTTAGAGCTGTTGATC
>NC_055971.1:32460515-32463015 GCF_018492685.1 Alosa sapidissima
CTGTCACTCAAGACTGCTGTTCTCTGAAATGACTCATTTAAATTCAGGCCCAAATGACTGGAGCCCAAATATTATTCATAGCCCTCTGTGAGATGGCAGGTGGCATCAAGAGCACCCTGGAAAAGGGGAGACAGGAGTGGATTTAAGAGTTTCACTGATAAATTAAAATGTCTAAAACCCCTGTGTGTGTGTGTGTGTGTGTGTGTGTGTGTGTGTGTGTGTGTGTGTGTGTGTGTGTGTGTGTGTGGTGAGACAGGTAGGCACCTGATGTGGTTTGTGGGCGTCTGAATGGGTCATGTGACCTGGGCAGCCACTGACTTTACTTTCAAAGATACAAATGCACACACACACACACACAGACACACAGACACACAGACAGACACACAGACAGACACATACACACACACACACTGACTTTACTTTCAAAGATACAAATGTAACACACAAACACACACACTCTCACACTCACACACACACACACACACACATGCACACACACACACACACACACACACACACACACACACACACACACACACATACACACACACAGACTTTGCTTTCAAAGATACAAATGTAACACACAAACACACACACTCTCACACACACACACACACACACACACACACACACACACACACACACACACACACTGTCTTTGCTTTCAAAGATACAAATGCAACACACTACACCTTTATTTATTCTCACATGAATGTAGGCCTACAGTATATTTCCCAGAATGTCTCTATGGATAGTTTTAACAATAGGCCTAATGTGTAGGCCTACTAGTTGGTTATGTTACACTGACAAAATAAAGTTAGCTAGTTAGCAAGCTAATTAAGCTACCATTGAATGTTAGCTACCAGAGAAATTTATCGTCAACATTAAGACATTGAGGGTGAATTAGGTTGATGGCATACATTGGACAGATAAGTAAATGCAATTCCTTGAAACCATTGTGTTCAAAAATAAGCTGAACCCCATCTGAATTTAAAAACGAATGAATAAAGAGTAACTGCTAGCATTTTCGCCCACTGACTCCATTGTGTGCACGGGACGGTAACCTTTATGCCGAACATACTAATGCTAAAATTCCACTACAGCTACAGTAGACTACAGACAGTAGGGATCTGACAGTACATGTGATCACTCTCATCATGCTGCATTAATGCACTGTCACAAATGGACTCACTGTTTCCTGTAAAACAGCAATCAAAACACATCTTTAATGTTCCCCAAGGATGCACAGGTTGTGCACGTCTATTACGATAAACAATAAAAGATAATGGAAACTGAATGGAACTGATCTCATTTTTATATTCTAGGCAAGTCTGGGTTTCTCCCTCCCTCTTTCTCTCTCTCTCTTTCTCCCCTAACCCATCCTCTATCCCTCTCTCTTTCTCTCTCTCCTCTCAATCCCTGTATCTCGCCCTCCAGCTGATGTGCTAGACAGCCATTTTACGATCAGCTCTTCCTATGCCGCCCCTCTCATCCTGTGTTCTTCCTGTCCCTCTCGTTAGCACTTCCTGTCCCTCTCGTTAGCACTTCCTCTTTGCTCTTTGTCCTCTTTCGACTCGTTGCTTATCACACTCTGATGGGTTGCATCGCTGATGCTGTGGTTCATGGCCTCAACAGAACTGCCATTACCCATGATCCCTTGCGATAAACGTTTTTAAATCCCATGCAGACGACAACTGTGCCCATCTCTCCCTCCCACTCTGTCTTCCACACACACTTCTCCCCCCTAATTAGTTGTGTTTTCACTACGTCTCTGATGGGTGAATAATGCAAATTGTGTTCAGCTGCCTTTGATCCATTTGTACCAATGCTCTCTATCTCTGGCAGATCTCTGTGTCTCGTTCCCTGGTCCTCCTGTCTCTGTCCATCAGGTGGATAGTGAGGTTCCTCTGCTGAAGGTAAGTCCAGTCTGGGAGCTTCGCATCTGGAGGTTTTTATGTGATCAGCGTCTGGTTTTGGTCTCTGTGGCTCTATCACTCTATTTCTCTCTTCTTTAGATCCCTCTGTTCTATCACTTGTTCTCTTACTCTATTTCTCCAACTCCCCATCTCTCTCCCTCAATAACCCTCAACTCTCTCCCCTTTCTCCTTTACTTTTCTCTCTTCCTTCTCTCTCTTCCTTCTTTCTGCCTCTGTTTCTCATCCATCTCTCTCTCCATTCAACTGATTAGACCTGTTCATCCCTCCCACTGAGCCATGGTGAGTCACTGCAGAGTGGTGAGATGTGTTTGTGTGTGTGTGTGTGTGTGTATGTGTGTGTGTGTGTGTGTGTGTGTGTGTGTGTGTGTGTGTGTGTGTGTGTGTGTGTGTGTGTGTGTGTGTGCTGGGACACACACACACACACACACACACACATATCAAAAACATGCTAAAATTATATTCTGTTGACTGTATGCCTCTTCCTCTATCTGTTCAATGTTCTCTTAGTTGTTAGATGTGGTGGTATAGCAAGTGATATATTGCGTGTTGTTAGGTGTAGTGCT
>NC_055971.1:32468015-32470515 GCF_018492685.1 Alosa sapidissima
GCAAGTCTCCTCATGCATGCACATGCACTTTATCATAACTCCTCTGAGTTATTATAAATGTACAGAAATGACAGAAATGCTTTATAAACCCTTTCAACTGCATAAACAAACATGTACGTTCCTAAGGCATTTCTGGTGCCACATAAAAATACATTGAGCTAATAGTAACTTGGGGACAAAAAAAAGCAAGCAAAAGCAGTTTTAAAGCTGACATTTGGTAGAGCCTTATGCTAAAGTCGGATTCATTTTGAATATTTCAACCAGAAATCCTCGAGGAACAGATTGAAAGGGTCTATATACGAGGAAGGAAATGCTACCATTCGCTACTTCCACTTGGTCAGACCCAGGGCACTGCCACAGCTGCCCATAACCCTAAAGGAACATTTGGAAAAGAAGCCTGTTGGGGTTAGATAAGAAGCCTGTTGGGGTTAGATAAGAAGCCTATTGGGGTTAGATAATAAGCTTAATGGGGTTAGATAATAAGCCTAATGGGGTTAGATAATAAGCCTAATTCACTGGAAGTGGGTTAGACCAGCTAGCCTATAAATTCCTTTTAGCTGTTAGTCTGTTATGGTCTGTGAGAGTCTGTTATGGTCTGTGTTGGTATGTTATGGTCTGTTATGGTCTCTGTGGGTCTGTTATGGTTTGTTATGATCTGTTATGGTCTGTTATGGTCTTTAAGGGTCTGTTATGGTCTGTTATGATCTGTTAAGGTCTGTTATAATCTGTTAGGGTCTGTTAAGGTCTGTTATGATCTGTTAAGGTCTGTTAAGGTCTGTTATGTTAAGGTCTGTTAAGGTCTGTGGGGGGTATGTCAGGGTCTCTGTTTACAGTAGAGGCAGGAGGGTTACCGGCGGCTCATATGTGTTGGATCACTGTGTGTGTGTGTGTGTGTGTGTGTGTGTGTGTGTGTGTGTGTGTGTGTGTGTGTGTGTGAGGCTTCTAAAGGCTGCAGCCGAGTCCAGCACCAAAGAATGATGTGACGCATCGGCCGGCTGGGCAGCACGCCTCTGGCCCTCACGCCTGGACTTCAGCCAAACCCCCCCCCCCCACCCCTCCTCTCTGTCACACTCACTAGACTCACTCTCTCTCTCATACACACATGCTCTCTCTCTCTCTCTCACACACACAAACATGCTCTCACTCTCTCACACACACACATGCTCTCACTCTCTCTCTCACACACACACATGCTCTCACTCTCTCTCTCACACACACACATGCTCTCACTCTCTCACACACACACATGCTCTCACTCTCTCTCTCACACACACACACACATGCTCTCACTCTCTCACACACACACATGCTCTCACTCTCTCTCTCACACACACACACACATGCTCTCACTCTCTCTCTCTCTCTCTCTCTCACACACACACATGCTCTCACTCTCTCTCTCTCTCTCTCTCTCAATTCAATTCAATTCAATTCAAATATGCTTTATTGGCATGACAAACCATATGATGCATTGCCAAAGCGTTCACAGGAATAGTAATAATTAAGGAAAATACAAATACAAAATGATATAAACATGTACAAACATTGTTACACTTCGTCTCACACACACACACACACACACACACACACACACACACACACACAGCACATCACAACCATGCAAGACCATTGTCTGTACACTGCATAGGAAAACCAAGACAGGACAAAACAAAACCAAACAAACAGGAGACATGGTGTAACAGACTGGGGCTGGGGAGCAGTGTTATGTTGAAGGGTGGAGGTAGTGGGGTGATTATCTTAAGTAATGCCTTCTCTCAGGTTATGGAGTGAGGACACATAACTGGCTGCCAGTATGCATGTGCTGGTGTCCTCACCCAAAACTACAGCAAGTTTTTTCTGTTCCTCCAGTTTTGTGAAGTTGGGAATGATGTTGTTCAAAATGGTGAAATATTTGTCTCTTTGGGACTGATATTTGTCACAGTGTAGCAGAAAGTGCACCTCTGACTCCACCTCCCCTGTCATACAGTGACCACATGTCCTTTGCTCTTTGGGCAGCCATGACTTCTTGTGCCTGCCTTTCTCTATGGCTAGACTGTGGTCACTCAGCCTGTACTTGGTGAGGATCTGTCTCTGCTTCGTATCTCTGACAGTGTGGAGATACTCTGCCAATTGATAGTCTTTTCGTATGCCAATGTAACATTCTAGTTTGTGTTGTAATTTTGTTTCTTTCTTCCAGTGTTCCAAATAAGAATTCTTGTTGTTCTTGTTAATTTGGTTGATTCTGATTGGTGGTTGGGAAGCAGTGCTGGTCTGGACAATTTGTGGGTTAGGGGTTATTGGGTTAGTTAAATCCGAGACCAACTGACATAGGGGACTGGGCTTAGGGCTGAGCTCTTGGGATTTAAGTGCTTTAAAATGTAGTGAATTTTGAGGGCTTAATTTTAGATGAATCCAGAATTTTAGTGATCGTTTTTGGATATTAATCAATAGTGGAAATCGGCCTAATTCTGCCCTGCTAGCATTTGTGGGTACTTTTCTT
>NC_055971.1:32475515-32478015 GCF_018492685.1 Alosa sapidissima
CTGATTGGTATGTAATCGATACAAGACATATGTGTGGACAGAATAGAGCTGCTCTACCATCGTCACTATGCTGAAATGTGTGTGTGTGTGTGTGTGTGTGTGTGTGTGGTGTGTGTGTGTGTGTTCCTGCTGGGCAGTGTGCAGAGGCTCAAGTTCAGCGCTCGATAGCTAACCTCTCAATGTGATCCCTAATGAGTTAAAGAGCAGCCGTCAATGAGCATGGATCGCTGTTCACAGGTGCTGGGCTCACAAATCAGCCTGCACAGCTGCACAGCCCCACATAACCTCTCTCTTCCTCTCTCTCTCTCTCCCTATCTACCCATCTCTCCCTCTCTCTCTTTCTCTCTCTATTCCTCTCCCTCTCTCTCTTCCTCTCTCTCTCTCTCTCTCCAATGTTCCCCTTGCTGTCCATCTCTGCAAATGTTTTCTGTCTCATTCTGGCTTACACTCTGTGTGTAGTATTTACACTCTGTGTATAGTATTTACACTCTGTGTGTAGTATTTACACTCTGTGTGTAGTGTTGTGTAGTATTTACACTCTGTGTATAGTATTTTACACTCTGTGTGTAGTATTTACACTCTGTGTGTAGTATTTACACTCTGTAGTATTTACACTCTGTGTGTAGTATTTACACTCTGTGTGTAGTGTGTGTAGTATTTACACTCTGTGTATAGTATTTTACACTCTGTGTGTAGTATTTACACTCTGTGTGTAGTATTTACACTCTGTAGTATTTACACTCTGTGTGTAGTATTTACACTCTGTATGTAGTATTTACACTCTGTGTACACTCTGTGTGTAATATTTACACTCTGTGTAGTATTTACACTCTGTGTGTAGTATTTACACTCTGTAGTATTTACACTCTGTGTGTAGTATTTGCACTCTGTGTGTAGTATTTACACTCTGTGTACACTCTGTGTGTAGTATTTACACTCTGTGTACACTCAGTGTGTAGTATTTACACTCTGTGTGTAGTATTTACACTCTGTAGTATTTACACTCTGTGTGTAGTATTTACACTCTGTGTATAGTATTTACACTCTGTGTGTAGTATTTACACTCTGTAGTATTTACACTCTGTGTGTAGTATTTACACTCTGTAGTATTTACACTCTGTGTGTAGTATTTGCACTCTGTGTGTAGTATTTACACTCTGTGTACACTCTGTGTGTAGTATTTACACTCTGTGTGTAGTATTTACACTCTGTGTACACTCTGTGTGTAGTATTTACACTCTGTGTGTAGTATTTTACACTCTGTGTGTAGTATTTACACTCTGTGTATAGTATTTACACTCTGTGTGTAGTATTTACACTCTGTAGTATTTACACTCTGTGTGTAGTATTTACACTCTGTGTGTAGTATTTACACTCTGTGTATAGTATTTACACTCTGTGTGTAGTATTTACACTCTGTAGTATTTACACTCTGTGTGTAGTATTTACACTCTGTGTGTAGTATTTACACTCTGTGTACGCTCTGTGTGTAGTATTTACACTCTGTGTGTAGTATTTACACTCTGTGTGTAGTATTTACACACAGATCTGTGTGTAGTATTTACACTCTGTAGTATTTACACTCTGTGTGTAGTATTTACACTCTGTGTGTAGTATTTACACTCTGGTGTACACTCTGTGTGTAGTATTTACACTCTGTGTGTAGTATTTACACTCTGTAGTATTTACACTCTGTGTGTAGTATTTACACTCTGTGTGTAGTATTTACACTCTGTGTACGCTCTGTGTGTAGTATTTACACTCTGTGTGTAGTATTTACACACAGATCTGTGTGTAGTATTTACACTCTGTAGTATTTACACTCTGTGTGCAGTATTTACACTCTGTGTGTAGTATTTACACTCTGTGTACACTCTGTGTGTAGTATTTACACTCTGTGTGTAGTATTTACACTCTGTGTATAGTATTTACACTCTGTGTGTAGTATTTACACTCTGTAGTATTTACACTCTGTGTGTAGTATTTACACTCTGTGTGTAGTATTTACACTCTGTGTACACTCTGTGTATAGTATTTACACTCTGTGTGTAGTATTTACACTCTGTGTATAGTATTTACACTCTGTGTACACTCTGTGTATAGTATTTACACTCTGTGTGTAGTATTTACACTCTGTGTGTAGTATTTACACTCTGTAGTATTTACACTCTGTGTGTAGTATTTACACTCTGTGTGTAGTATTTACACTCTTTGTACGCTCTGTGTGTAGTATTTACACTCTGTGTGTAGTATTTACACACAGATCTGTGTGTAGTATTTACACTCTGTAGTATTTACACTCTGTGTGTAGTATTTACCACTCTGTGTATAGTATTTACACTCTGTGTGTAGTATTTACACTCTGTGTATAGTATTTACACTCTGTGTACACTCTGTGTATAGTATTTACACTCTGTGTGTAGTATTTACACTCTGTGTATAGTATTTACACTCTGTGTACACTCTGTGTGTAGTATTTACACTCTGTAGTATTTACACT
>NC_055971.1:32479232-32486732 GCF_018492685.1 Alosa sapidissima
AAAATTTAACACGGGCTGTCACCTTAATCATTATGCTGAATTAATCAGACCAACCAACCTAAACAAACATTTCCCGCAAAGATTGTATATGATTCCGCGCTGTTATCAGAAAATCTCTGTTTCTACTCATCTACGCATAACAGCATCACTATGGCAACGGTACTCTCTCGCTCAAACCAGTGAGTTTATCTAGGCTACTGGCGGCATAGGCTACTCCAGCACTCAGACGAATAGGCATTTCTAAAGATCGCATGCGAGCTGTGCACTCAAACAAAACAATTTATATTCTTTCCTTCTGAAAGTTGGAAATGGCTTGCTTCAGGAAAAGAAAGCTTGATTGTGAACACTGAGAGTTTAAGACAGAGTGGACAGAAACACAGCTCTACTAGGGTCGTCAGCATTAACACTGAGGGCCAGATGTACGTACATTTGCGAACGTAGCGTTATCAGCGTCATGGACACACCGCAGATTGCGAACACACCTCAGACGAGAGATGGTGAGAGGAGTGTGGTGGAGTTGGAGGGGGAGCAGCAGGGTGTAGTGTAGTGGCGGCCACATTCCTCAGTATCACATCCTAACTTCTCTCTGCATCTCCTCTGCTCTGCATTCAACTTCAGACCTTCTCAACTTTCTCTCTCTCTCTCTCTCTCTCTGTCCTGCATTCAACTTCAGACCTCCTCATCTCTCTCTCTCTCTCTCTCTCTCTCTCTCTCTCTCTGTCCTGCATTCAACTTCAGACCTCCTCATCTCTCTCTCTCTCTCTCTCTCTCTCTCTCTCTCTCTCTCTGTCCTGCATTCAACTTCAGACCTCCTCATCTCTCTCTTAGACATTTGTATTGCCAAAGCAATTATTACATACATTGAACATACAGGTATAAGACATGGACACAACAACAGACAAGGAATGTCATTTCATTTTTAAACAGAGGATAGTGAGGGTGCGTGTGTGTGTAGCTAGAGATATACTGTATCAGTGTGTGTGTTTGTGCATTCGTGTGTTTCTGTGTGAGGATATGTACAAATGTAGGTTCAATGTAAGTCACTTACTGTCCCTCAGTTGGTGACAGGCAAGGATGTACTGGATTTGTCTTCACCAAAAATAAAAGGTATTTTGCTTTGGATTGGTAGAGTCATAAAATTAGGATATTTTTCTTCAAATTTTGGGAAGTAGATTTCACATATTGCTTGAAATATTTTGCATTCTGTTAAGAAATGGAGTTAACTTTCAACAACATTGCCATTGCACTGCTTACAAAAGTGTTCTTCTTTGGGCAGCCAGGTTTTCCTGTGTCTGCCCATTTCTATAGCTAAGCGGTGGTTGCTGAGTCTGTATTTCGTCAAAATGTTTCTCAAATTGTTTTGTTTTTTTCATTTTAGTCAGGTTATTTGCAAGTGTATACTCTCTGTTTAGGGCCAAATAGCATTGCATTTTGCTTTGTGATTTGGTTTTTGATTGCCAATATTGATAATAATTATCTTTTAAATATGAGGAAATTTGCTTTGGTGGAGTATGTTGGGTAATTTGGACCTGGTCTTGCATGCCTGGGGTGTTAGTATGTGTTAGTAGAAAAGGTTGGCTGTGGACCAGGTTGGTAGGAGAGGTCTTGTCTTTGCTCAACTCTTTGTAATGGAAAGAGTGTGGGTCACTTAATTTGAGCTGTTTCCAGAATTTGATTGCCCTTTTTTGAATTTTAATTAGAAGAGGATATTGGCTTAATTCTGCCCTGCACGCGTTGTTTGTTGAATGCCGATGGACTTTTAGGATGGTTTTGCAGAACTCAACGTGCAGGGTCTCAATTGGATGTTTTTCCCATTTATCCAATTCCTGATTTGTAAGTGGGCCCCACACTTCACTGCCATCTCTCTCTCTCTCTCTCTCTCTCTCTCTCTCTCTCTCTCTCTCTCTCTATCCTGCATTCAACTTCAGACCTCCTCATCTCTCTCTCTCTCTCTCAATTCAATTCAATTCAATTCAAGAATGCTTTATTGGCATGACAAGCTTACTTATATTGCCAAAGCAGTTATAGTCAAGTCAAGTCAAGTTTATTTATATAGCACATTTCATATACAGAGGTCATTCAATGTGCTTTACATAAACAAAACCAAACAATAATAACAAATAAAAGCATAGAAGGGCAATATAGTCAAAGAATAGTTAAAAGGTAAAGATCATAATAAAAAGAAAACATAAAACACAAGGTAAAATCATTTAAAAATAAAGAATAATTAGTAAGCAAAAACAAAGGCAAAAGTAGTAAAAAAAGTAATAAAAGACAAAGTAGAATAATTATCAAGGCAGATTCAGAATTTGTAACTCGGCACAGTTAGCAGAAAGCATCTGAGAACAGTTTGGTCTTAAGTCCAGATTTAAAACTGGCTACAGTTGGGGCCTTTTTAATGTCATCCGAAAGTTGGTTCCACAGCTGAGCCGCATAGCAGCTAAAAGCTGCTTCACCATGTTTAGTTCTAACTGTAGGTTTTACTAGCAGGTTTTTCACCTGGGACCTGAGAGGACGAGAAGGTGTGTACTGCTGAAGCATGTCTGACAAGTATTTAGGTCCTGCTCCATTTACTGATTTATAAACAAGCAATAGTGCTTTAAAGTCAATTCTGTGACTTACTGGAAGCCAGTGCAAGGACTTAAGAATTGGAGTGGTCAGTTCTTTTAGTTTTTGTTAGAGTCCTAGCTGCTGCATTTTGTATCACCTGAAACTGTTTAATAGTCTTTTTAGGAAGGCCTGTGAACAGTCCATTGCAGTAATCAACCCTGCTGGAGATAAATGCATGAATGAGTTTTTTTAAGTCATGTTTTGACATCAGCCCTCTGAGTTTGGCAATATTTTTGAGGTGGTAAAAATCTGATTTAGTTATCGCTTTCATGTGGCTGAAATTTAGATCACTGTCAATTAATACACCAAGATTTTTAACAGTATCCTTTGCCTTCAACCCTTTTGTGTCAAGGAGAGTGGCAACCCTAAGTCTTTCCTCATTTTTACCAAATATAATTACTTCAGTTTTTTCTTTGTTCAGCTGAAGAAAATGTTGAGACATCCAGGTGTTGATTTGTTCTATACACTGACACATAGATTCAAGAGGACCATAGTCGTTTGGTGATAGAGCTAAGTAAATTTGTGTGTCATCTGCATAGCTATGATATGAAATCAAATTATTTTGAATGATTTGTCCAAGTGGGAGCATATAGAGGTTGAATAATAGTGGCCCCAAGATCGACCCCTGGGGAACACCACAGGTCAAGGACATTGGTGTTGAGGTACAGTTTCCGATGGCAACAAAGAAGCTCCTTTCTTGTAGTTATACAATAAATCTGAACATAAATCTGAACACACACATGTCAGTAGATTTTCATAAGAATAAAATAAATAGGTAAAATAAAATGCAGTGTATGATGCAGTGTGTGTGTGTGTGTGTGTGTGTGTGTGTGTGTGTGTGTGTGTATTTATTTGTCGATATAGGTCACTCATTGTTAGGACACTCATATGCTTTATCTCCTTCTCCTAATAGTATCTTTAATTTTGATATGTCATTAAGTTCATTAAAATTAGGAATTTCTAAGTTAAATTTGTTGAAGAAAAGGTTTCTTGTTTGATTGAAGGATGTACATTGTAGGAGGAAGTGCATCTCTGTCTCGACCTCACCTGTCATGCAGTAACCACATATTCTGTGTTCTTTTGGTTGCCATGATTTTCTGAGTCTTCCTTTTTCGATTTCCAATTTGTGGTCACTTAGCCTGTACTTGGTTAGGGTCAGTCTCTGTTTTCTATCTCTGACAGTATTAAGATATTCTGCTAGTTTATATTCTCGGTTTAGGGCCAGACAGCATTGTAATTTACTTTGATTTTTAGTTTCTTCTTTCCAATATTCCAAATAGGTTTCTTTAAGTATTGGGTTAATTTTTTTTTTTTTCAATTTTAACAGCACATCTGTTATTTAAATACATGGATATAATTAGGTCATACACTTTACCCCCTATCCCACAATTTAGTAGTCTAAAATAGAATTTCTAGAAAGATAGATCTAAAATTTCGTGCCAAATAGAATCAAACGCCTTTTTAAAATCAATGAAACAAGCAAATATCTTGCCATTTTTTGTTTGGTGAACATGTTACATTACATTACATTACATTTAGCAGACACTTCTTGACGAAGTGACATGTTTATTAATTAAGGTGTGGAGCGTATAAACATGATCGGTGGTACGGTGTTTTGGAAGGAAGCCAATTTGATTTTTGCTTAGAATGGAATGTGTATCAAGAAAATCCGCTATTCTCTTGTTTAAGATACTGCAGAACAGCTTTCCCAGGCAACTGCTGACACATATGCCACGATAATTAGAGGCGTTTGATTTGTCCCCTTTTTTGTGGATGGGGGAAATCAGCCCATTACACCACATGTCAGGAAAATGTCCTGACTGTAATATGATGTTGAACTAGCTGGACCACAAGCTTTTCTTGGCCGTAGAGAATATGTCTGGGTGGTTAATTCTTCCCAAGTAATTGGAAAGTCAAGGGGGTTTATTAAATGTTGATCTGAATTGAGGTCATTAATTGGTATGTTTTTGTATAGATCTTCAAAGTGTGCTTTCCAGATGTTGCCATTTTGGATGGGTAATGCTTGTCGTTCCTTTGTGATGAAATTGTTCCACATATCCCAGAATTGATTTTCATTAATGGCTTTCTCAATATCTTCTCAAATATGTTTGTTGTTCCGAATTGTATGTTTATATTTGTTTGGAATTTCATTGTAATGAATATGTAAGGCTGCGTTGTTTGGTTGACGATGTTTTTCATTTGCTATTTTTCTCAGGTCTTTTCTGATGATCTTCTTCATTCTTGATCAAACCATTTGTCAGATTTTTTTCTTTTTAAAGGCTTCCCTTTTTGCCTTATGTGGTCAGCTTTGATAGCTGCTTTATGAAATATCATGTTGATATCATTTACGGCCTTGTTTACACATCTCTCTCTCTGTCTGTCCTGCATTCAACTTCAGACATCCTCTTCTCTTTCTCTCTGCCTCTCTGATTACAGTTTTTCTCAGTCACTTTGGTACATTTCTCAGATCAGAATTGAAATTCTCAAAACTACCTGTTCAATCTTTACATCATTGTGTCACTTGTGCACATCAAAAAAGCAGTTTCTCATTTCTTTGAACAAGTTGCAAACGCTCTTTCTTTCTTTACACTATCTAGAACTATCTAGACATCACAGTGAGAGAGAGAAAGAGAGAGAGAAAGAGAGAGAGGGAGAGAGAGAGAAAGAGAGAGAGATTCTGAATTTTTGAAAAAAATATATTTTAAAGCACCATCACAACGCCAATGAAACTGTACTAGCTCTCATCACCATCTAAACACCAGCAGTCCTGAGCTTTGGAGAGAGAGAGAGAGAGAGAGAGAGAGGGGGAGAGAGAGAGGGGAGAGAGAGAGAGAGAGAGAGGGAGAGAGAGAGAGAGACTAAATAATAGTGATATATATGCATATATATACAATATTAAAAAACATTATAATATATATATATATATATATATATATATATATATATATATATATATATATATAATATATAATATTATATACTATAATTCAAAATGATAGGTTTAACTCATCTTAGAGGTCCATGAAACTTGTTAAAATTTGTCAAATCATTATTAGTACATTACTTGTGTGATGAAATCTTTATCAGTTTCACTGTGGAATATTCAGGGCATTAATTCATCCAGCTTTGGTTGTAAAACTAAAGCCCTGGAATTTAAGAAAAGCATTCAAAACACAGATATAATAATTCTCCAAGAAACATGGCGCAAAACTGATGAAGTGACTCTCTGTCCCACAGGATATTGTGAAATAGCCATTTCCTCCAGAAAACATGTAAAAGTCACAAGTGGAAGAGATTCGGGAGGCATAATTATTTGGCTGAAATTAGAAACAGCCGAATATATTACTACAATCAAAAAAGAAGAATCACATATCTGGCTTAGAATTGACAAAAAACTAACACAGACAACAAATGATATATTCCTCTGTGCTCTGTACATTCCCCCCTCTGAATCTCCCTACTATAATGAAGAGATTTTTGATACTCTCTACAGTCAGATCAACTACTTTCAGGCCCAGGGTAAAGTGTTGATCTGCGGAGACCTAAATGCCAGGACAGGATCTTTAGCCGACTACAACTCAGATGAAGGTAATAACCATATATTCGGCAGTGATTATCTATCAAACATGGTAAACTTTGCCCGTAATACTTTTGACAAATCAGTCGATAAAAATGGTAAATTGCTCATCGAGCTCTGTAAAAGCCTTGGTCTGTACCTGCTCAATGGTAGGGTGCGAGGGGACTCATTAGGGAGATATACCTACAGCTCACCACTTGGCTGCTCAACAGTTGATTATATGATTACAGATTTGGACCTATTCACTTTCAAAGCATTCACGGTCAAACCACTAACACCTCTGTCAGACCACAGTCAAATTACTATGTATCTTAAAATTAGTGAAAATACCAACACACACAAAAGGCCCATACCTGTAATGCTGTACAGCACTAGAGAAACCTACAGATGGGCCCATAACAGCAAAGAGGAGTACCTGAAAGCTTTTTGTCAACCTAAAGTGGGTTTTCAAATTATTTTTAGCACATAAAAATTCTCAAAACATTTTTAGCACATACTTACCTGCATAATAAAGAGGGCATAAACCATGCAGCCGAAGAACTAAACAACATTTTCCATTACCTGGCAACCATTTCTAATCTTAAAACTACCAAAAAATCTCATAGGAATAAACAAGAAAAGGAAAAATGGTTTGATCAAGATTGCAAATTAATGAGGAAAAAAATTAGGCTCCTGTCAAATAAAAAACATAGACAACCCGACAATCCTGGTTTACGCCTTAGCTATTATGAAGAGCTTAAACAATACAAAAACACACTCAAAAAGAAGAGGGAACAGTTCACAAAAAATCAATTAGAGACAATTGAAGAATCTTTAAATTCAAATAATTTCTGGAATAACTGTAATAAACTTAACAAAAAGCAACATGAGGAACTTGCCATCCAAAATGGAGGAGTATGGAAAAGTCACTTTGAAAACCTCTATGGAAAACACAGCATGAACCCAGAACAAACCCAAATTTACCAAAAAATGATTGACATGGAAAACACAATAAATAAATATCAAAACCCACTAGACTACCCAGTTACAGAAAATGAACTAACAGAAAAACTCAAAGGCTTGCAGCCAAGAAAGGCAAGTGGCCCTGATGGCATCCTTAATGAAATGATTAAAAATGCAAGCCACAATTTTCATCTGGCTATTCTAAAACTGTTCAACTTGGTTCTGAGTGTCGGATACTTCCCTGATGTCTGGAATGAAGGACTCATTACACCCCTTTTCAAAAGTGGAGACAAATTCGACCCTAATAACTACCGGGGCATTTGTGTAAACAGTAATCTGGGGAAGTTATTTTGTAGCATTTTAAACAATAG
>NC_055971.1:32491732-32501732 GCF_018492685.1 Alosa sapidissima
CTTTTGGGAAAGACTCGAGTAAGATGCTGTTGGCTTGGACATGGGGGCGGTGATGAAGCTTCTTATGACACGTTGTGTGAATCAAATAATGGGAGGTCAGAGGAATGTCGAGACAAAAACGCTTTGGTGGGGTTGGGCCTTGTGTCCTTTCGCTAACGAGGTTTATTACGAGGCGTTTGTCTGTGTGCTTGGACGTTTATCAATATGCTTGCAGGAGGAGGGTCAATTAGAGGGGATGAAGGGGAGAGGGAGGGTGGAGTGTGTGTGTGTGTGTGTGTGTGTGTGTGTGTGTGTGTGATGTGTGTGTGTGTGTGTGTGTGTGTGTGTGTGTGTGTGTGTGATGTGTGTGTGTGTGTGTGTGTGTGTGTGTGTGTGTGTGTGTGATGTGTGTGTGTGTGTGTGTGTGTGTGTGTCTGTGTGTGTGGAGTGTGTGTGTATGTGATGTGTGTGTGTGTGTGTGTGTGTGTGTGTGTGTGTGTGTGTGGAGTGTGTGTGTGTGTGTGGAGTGTGTGTGTATGTGATGTGTGTGTGTGTGTGTGTGTGTGTGTGTGTGTGGAGTGTGTGTGTGTGTGTGGAGTGTGTGTGTATGTGATGTGTGTGTGTGTGTGTGTGTGTATGTGTGTGGAGTGTGTGTGTGTGTGTGTTGTGTGTGTGTGTGTGTGTGTGTGTGTATGTGTGTGTGTGTGTGTGTGTGTGTGTGTGTAGTGTGTGTATGTATGTGTGTGTGTGGAGTGTGTGTGTGTGTGTGTGAGGGGGGGGATCCATCTGTCTTGCACATTTCAGAACAACCCCCACCTCTACACACACACACACACACACACACACACACACACATACCCTGATCCTGCACCCCACACATGCTTGTTTATGAGTGTGATAAATTAGACCAGTGATATTCTGACCTTTTGAATGGATCAGCCCTCCACTTCTCTGAACCTGCCAATCCACCCACCTCCCCTCCTCCTTCAGCAAGAGAGAGAGAGAGAGAGGGAGAGAGAGAGAGAGGGAGAGAGAGAGACTGAGAGAGAGAGGGAGTGTGAGAGAGAGAGAGAGAGGGAGTGTGAGAGAGAGAGAGAGAGAGAAACAGAGAGAGAGGAGGATAAGAGAAAAACAGGAAGACGATACTGTACAAATACTACAGAGTGTAAATACTATACACAGAGTGTAAATACTACACACAGAGTGTAAATACTACAGAGTGTAAATACTACACACAGAGTGTACACAGAGTGTAAATACTATACACAGAGTGTAAATACTACACACAGAGTGTAAATACTATACACAGAGTGTACACAGAGTGTAAATACTATACACAGAGTGTAAATACTACACACAGAGTGTAAATACTACAGAGTGTAAATACTACACACAGAGTGTAAATACTATACACAGAGTGTAAATACTACACACAGAGTGTAAATACTACAGAGTGTAAATACTACACACAGAGTGTAAATACTACACACAGAGTGTACACAGAGTGTAAATACTACACACACACAGAGTGTACACAGAGTGTAAATACTACACACAGAGTGCAAATACTACACACAGAGTGTAAATACTACAGAGTGTAAATACTACACACAGAGTGTAAATACTACACACAGAGTGTAAATACTATACACAGAGTGTAAATACTACACACAGAGTGTAAATACTACAGAGTGTAAATACTACACACAGAGTGTAAATACTACAGAGTGTAAATACTACACACAGAGTGTACACAGAGTGTAAATACTATACACAGAGTGTAAATACTACACACAGAGTGTAAATACTATACACAGAGTGTACACAGAGTGTAAATACTATACACAGAGTGTAAATACTACACACAGAGTGTAAATACTATACACAGAGTGTAAATACTACACACAGAGTGTAAATACTACAGAGTGTAAATACTACACACAGATCTGTGTGTAAATACTACACACAGAGTGTAAATACTACACACAGAGCGTACACAGAGTGTAAATACTACACACAGAGTGTAAATACTACAGAGTGTAAATACTACACACAGAGTGTAAATACTACACACAGAGTGTAAATACTATACACAGAGTGTAAATACTACACACAGAGTGTAAATACTATACACAGAGTGTACACAGAGTGTAAATACTATACACAGAGTGTAAATACTACACACAGAGTGTAAATACTACACACAGAGTGTAAATACTACAGAGTGTAAATACTACACACAGAGTGTAAATACTATACACAGAGTGTAAATACTACACACAGAGTGTAAATACTACACACAGAGTGTAAATACTACAGAGTGTAAATACTACACACAGATCTGTGTGTAAATACTACACACAGAGTGTAAATACTACACACAGAGTGTACACAGAGTGTAAATACTACACACAGAGTGTAAATACTACACACAGAGTGTAAATACTACAGAGTGTAAATACTACACACAGAGTGTAAATACTACACACAGAGTGTAAATACTATACACAGAGTGTACACAGAGTGTAAATACTATACACAGAGTGTAAATACTACAGAGTGTAAATACTACACACGGAGTGTAAATACTATACACAGAGTGTAAATACTACACACAGAGTGTAAATACTACAGAGTGTAAATACTACACACAGAGTGTAAATACTATACACAGAGTGTAAATACTACACACAGAGTGTAAATACTACAGAGTGTAAATACTACACACAGAGTGTAAATACTACAGAGTGTAAATACTACACACAGAGTGTACACAGAGTGTAAATACTATACACAGAGTGTAAATACTACACACAGAGTGTAAATACTATACACAGAGTGTACACAGAGTGTAAATACTATACACAGAGTGTAAATACTACACACAGAGTGTAAATACTATACACAGAGTGTAAATACTACACACAGAGTGTAAATACTACAGAGTGTAAATACTACACACAGATCTGTGTGTAAATACTACACACAGAGTGTAAATACTACACACAGAGCGTACACAGAGTGTAAATACTACACACAGAGTGTAAATACTACAGAGTGTAAATACTACACACAGAGTGTAAATACTACACACAGAGTGTAAATACTATACACAGAGTGTAAATACTACACACAGAGTGTAAATACTATACACAGAGTGTACACAGAGTGTAAATACTATACACAGAGTGTAAATACTACACACAGAGTGTAAATACTACACACAGAGTGTAAATACTACAGAGTGTAAATACTACACACAGAGTGTAAATACTATACACAGAGTGTAAATACTACACACAGAGTGTAAATACTACACACAGAGTGTAAATACTACAGAGTGTAAATACTACACACAGATCTGTGTGTAAATACTACACACAGAGTGTAAATACTACACACAGAGTGTACACAGAGTGTAAATACTACACACAGAGTGTAAATACTACACACAGAGTGTAAATACTACAGAGTGTAAATACTACACACAGAGTGTAAATACTACACACAGAGTGTAAATACTATACACAGAGTGTACACAGAGTGTAAATACTATACACAGAGTGTAAATACTACAGAGTGTAAATACTACACACAGAGTGTAAATACTATACACAGAGTGTAAATACTACACACAGAGTGTAAATACTACACACAGAGTGTACACAGAGTGTAAATACTACACACAGAGTGTAAATACTACACACAGAGTGTACACAGAGTGTAAATACTACACACAGAGTGCAAATACTACACACAGAGTGTAAATACTACAGAGTGTAAATACTACACACAGAGTGTAAATACTATACACAGAGTGTAAATACTACACACAGAGTGTAAATACTACAGAGTGTAAATACTACACACAGAGTGTAAATACTACACACAGAGTGTAAATACTATACACAGAGTGTACACAGAGTGTAAATACTATACACAGAGTGTAAATGGGTGATTCTCGCGAAACCCCAAAATCTTATGGTACTAAGGATTTGATGGTCAAATATGCCATAAAACCCACTGATTACACTATTTAACAATATACGTACATGTGCTTTATCTTGCACACAAGGTAATTTCTCCATATTTTATTGTTATTTTGTATTTTTTATGCATTTTATGAGTAAATTATCATTACCGCAATGTGTCCCGGCTCAAATCCCAAGTGTTTGATCATTAAGAAAATCTTTATCTTTTACTTTAAAATAAAATAAAGTTATACATATATCGTTTTAAGTCCATTGCTTCATCAAAATGTGTGTTTCAATAATATTAACATTATAATGGTTATAATATTTAAAAAAAATGTTTTGTCGTCAGTCATAGTTTTCATTACCGCAATACTTTTGAGCACTGCAATAAAACCCTATAGGAATTTCAACATGAAATGGAATTTCCCATCATGCATCAGTAATAACAGAAGATCAAAGATGGCGTCAAGGTAAGCATGTCTTCTTTTGTCTTTGTGTTGAAATTCCATGATTTGTCTCAAAACGGTCTAAATACAACACTAATGATTCTCATTACCGAAATTAGTAATAGTTTTGTGATAAAAAACTATTTTCTTAATTCAAATTTGATTAGTAATAAGGTAATAAAACACACAATGTCATGGAGGTCATTTTTTAGCTAGGTCATGCTAGCTAAATCTAAAATTAGCATTTTTGTGTTCGGTCATCTCATTACCGCAATGCACTTTATCATTACCGCAATAGTTAAAGCCAATTTCGGTGATGATAATTTCAATTTCGGTAATGAAAATATTAAAGGAATTTGCATTTTTCAATGTCGTTCATGACATTAATTACTTTTTAATAAGAGACAACCTCAATGTTTTGGAGGGATATTAATAAGATCAATATCATAAAAGTTTTTTAGGTTGTTACACTGTACTTAATGAAGTAGATACATTGTATCAGAGACCCTGTTACCCTTTTTTCCCCTTTGAATCTCATGAAAGTTGCTAGTGTCATATCATAGTAATAAGTGGCCTACATCACGTGTAGATTACTGCCATAGACTTAAAATGTCACATTACTGAGTCCTGGAAAGTGCATGTTTACAATTTAAAGATTGATTACTATGATGTTCCTTATCTGAGTTTTTCTTTCCATGATTGAATTCATATGACCAGGTTGGCAAAAAGTGCACAAAAGAAAGCTGCAGCAAAGGAAAGTTTGAGGAAGCACAGGGAAAAGATATACACCAACCCAGAACTTTTAGAGGAATACAGAAGGAAGGAAAGAGAGAGGTGATGGATAAGGATTAAATGGTTTAGGTGGTGTTCGCAGTCAACGAGTAGTTTTAGAAAATCAGTGTGCAATTTACTCGAGTGTCTCAAAATGCCAAAACCTAAGGCCTTAAAGGAACCATATGTAAGATTGTGGCCAAAACTGGTACTGCAATCACTTTCAAATTACTGTAGAGCGGTGTATCCCCTCCCCCCATACTCGAGGTTGCCAACCCGGATGCCGAAACACTACTGACTTTGTGATTAGTAGATAGGTGGAGGGTGGCGCATCAGGCCAAAACACAACATGACATGACAAAACACAACATAAACATTAGTTGAGGGCTGCTACTTCACTTTTTAAATGACAATATACTGGCCGGACTACAGTTGTCAGTGATTTGAGTATTTGAAATGAACATTGTCTAGTGGCATATCAGGGTCATTTTATGATTAATTGAAATACATGTCTTACATATGGTTCCTTTAACTATGGATAGTCGAACGGCATGTTGTCCATTATCCCTTACATATCAATAAGTTGGCACATGTGTTTACAGAATAATATCAAATAATTATGTTTTGTTGTTTCAATCATTAGGTATCAAAGACGGAAACAAAATGGACAGTTTAAATCTGCCGCAATGATGAATGCAATAGAGCATTCAAGACAGAAGAGGAAATGGAAGGAGAACTCTTACAAGTACTACACAGTAAAGAAGCGTTTGAAAGCAGTAGTCAATCTAACCCCCCCTTCTTTTGAAGAACCAGAGCCATCCAGGCCTGTATCTGAAAGTCCCGGGCCTTCTTTTGAAGAACCAGGATCCTCCAGGCCTGTATCTGAAACTCCACCTTCTTTAGAAGAACAAGAACCGTCCAGGCCTATAATTGACTTAACTCCTAGACCATCAATAAGCCTGGACCTCCCACCTCCTCGTTTGGCATCTACCCCCAAATCAGTGAGACGAAGCACAATAGCTACATTGCGTGCAAAATTGAAAGAGACAGAGATTAAGCTGAAGAAAAAGGATCGGGATTTCAGCAATTTACGTAGGAAAATGCAAAGAATGAAGAACGGAAACAAAAGGAGGGAGCAGCAAACAGTGACCGTGGTAAAGCAGAAAGTTCAAAAAAGAGTGCCCTTACAAAACAATGCAAGAAAGCAAACTGAAACCATGGTCAAGAGGTTTCTTCACTGTGATGATAACACCACTTTGATCAATGGAAAATCGGGTGAGATTCGCCAAAAGGGACAGATATATAGGAAAAGGGCCCTTACAAACACAATGGCCCATCTCCATCAAAAATTTCTTCTTGAAAATCCAAACCAGAAGATCTCATTCTCACAGTTTTGTAAACTGCGTCCTTTTTGGATCACAACACCAAAGGCTTCCCAAAGAGAAACCTGTGCCTGCAAAGTGCATGAAAATTTCAGCTTTAAAATCAAGAGGCTTCACCAGCTTGGCATCATTACCACATCATCTCCTACAGATGTAGTTGCTAGTACTGTCTGTGATCAAAGCAACAAACTGTGTATGTATGGGCAGTGCATGACCTGCAAGGACAAAACATTTGATACAAATCTTGATCCCTCCACAAAGCAGAATATAGTGAATTGGGAGGAATGGATGACTAGGACCACTCCAATTAAAAGAAAAAACAAAGATGGCTCTGTATCCGAGGTTGAGATGAGGACCACAGTCCTTGACAAAAGGTGTGGTAGCAATGAGAAGTTGGTTGAGCTCGTCTGTCAAGACCTACCCAGCTTTAAAATCCATATCTACAATATAGGACACCAATTTGAAAAAATGAACACACTAAAGAAGAACCTGTCAAATAATGAAACAGTCATTCATATTGACTACAGTGAGAACTACAGTTGTAAATACAGTAGAGAAGTGAAGGATACACACTATTCTGGGGGCCACCAACAAATCTCCATGCACACGGGTGTGAGGTATTTGAGTCGTGGAAGAGTAGAATGCTTTTGCACCATATCATCTTGTCTCAGACATGATGCTACTGCAACATGGGCTCACTTAGAGCCAATCCTAAAAAAGATGAGGAGGGAGTGTCCTGAGGTGACAGTCGTCCACTTCTTGTCAGATGGCCCAACATCCCAATATCGAAATAAAACAAACTTCTATCTTGCGTCGACAATCCCATTCATGATGGGATTCCAACATGTGACTTGGAATTTCAGTGAGGCGTCACATGGGAAAGGTGCTCCCGACGGAGTGGGAGGAGCCCTGAAAAACCTTGCCGACCGCATTGTTGCCTATGGCACCAATATTCCAGATGTAGATACATTACACCAACAGCTGGATGCCCAGTCCTCGGAGCATATCCTCAAAATAACAGAGGATGACATAAACAGAAGCAGCGAGTTGGTTCCACCAACCCTGAAGGCATTACCTGGAACCATGAAAATCCATCAGGTAAAGTGAAGGAAAGAAAGAAAATGAAATATTATAAAGTTGAAACAGTATTTTAAAGGTGCTCTAAGCGATGCCACACATTTTTAGCCTGAAACATTTTATGTCACTTACTCCACATCACCTAACCAACTGCTAGCTGGCCAGCCCAGACTCCAAAAACGGCAACAAAAACAACCTATGCAAACCTAGCCCATAAAAACATAACAAACTGTTCCAGCAAATCACAGAAGAGAGGCGCATTTAGGAGAGTTTCAATTGCGAGCTAGCTCTCTATTTTGTTTGAAAGTCAACAGAAGTGACGTCACCCGGCATCGCTTAGAGCACCTTTAAGTAAACGGACAATATCTTCTGTCTTCAGCTGATGTCATCCAGTCCAGGGGAGGTGAAGACCAGGGAGCTTTCCTGTTTTTGTGATGGAGCTTGTGAATGTTACGGTCTAAGGGAATTTAGCTTCAGGGGAAAGGAAAACGTGCCAGAAAAGAAAGTTGTTGGAGACACCATTGAAGTTGCACAAAATGAAATAAGTGAAGACACCATTGAAGTGGGGACATGGGTCTTGGTGCAGTATGATGGGGATTTATTCCCAGGCACTGTCACTCAGGTGTGTAAAATCTGAACCCAGCAAAGGAAGGTATTGTTATATTAGTCCAGCACAATGTAATTTATTAAAATGCACTCTTTTATGCTTTCTCCAGATTTCAAATGGCCAATATGAAGTTGACACAATGACTGCTATTGGAGAGAACAAGTTTTACATTCCAACTGTGAAGTTTCCAGGTGATAAAGTGTGGTACTTCCAAGATGATATCAAGGCCATCATCCCCAAGCCGCTACCAATCACATCTTCTGCTAGGCATTTCTGTGTCTTGCCAGAAATTTGGAATAAACACAGCAAGAAAAGTCCTTCTAAAATATGAAGAAACTGTCAGTTTACTTGCCATAGTCTGTTACACAGTTATGGGATAGGCCTTTCCCTATTTCCCAAGCTCAGTGGTACCGGTGTCACACTGTTTTGATGTTGGTTTGTTTGTTTGTTCTATGAAATTAGTGTGACCTAATGTTTGTTTACGTTAATGGGCACATTTTGGTTATGAATTGATGGAAAATGGGATACCAATGTACTTTAAATTTGTAAAAAGTAAGTGGCTTTAAGCACTGTTTAAAATGTAAAAAAAAAATCTGACTATTAAAGGAATAAGCTATACATTTGGACAAGATTCAGCAGGGTTTTTGTTCTTATTCTCATTTCTGAAATATCAGTCTCATCTCTGAAATATCTGTCTCATTACCGAAATGAATGTTTATTTTTAAAAAAATCAACTGTTATAAAACAGCATTCATTTCCATTTTCAAAATTAGATTATTCCAAGTATTCTTCCTTCACCTCTGCCACATTTTTCTGTTTAAAGTTGTGAGTTTTTACTTAGATATTGTAAAATACAAGTTGCAAATCACTCATCATATTGCGGTAATGAGACAAATGAGAGAAATTCTAAAAATATGTTATATTTAACAATAACTTTTAAAAATGTTTTATGTTGACCTTGGTATTAATGTTAATGATCCATTTAAAAAAATGCATAAAGAATTATATTTCTATGTTATATTTCATGTAATGATCTATTGCGGTAATGAGAAGTTCTGATGGACTTAGTCTTGAAAATATAAATAAATATATATTAAAAAGCCTAATATTGTGAGAAAAGTAATATTTACAACACCTTTACACTTTAATTCAGATGTCTCAAAAGGAAATTTATTCATACATATCTTTTGAAAAATTCTATGTCAGAAATCTTTCAGTTGACGGTTTCGTGAGAATCACCCAAATACTACACACAGAGTGTAAATACTACACACAGAGTGTAAATACTACAGAGTGTAAATACTACACACAGAGTGTAAATACTACACACTGAGTGTACACAGAGTGTAAATACTACACACAGAGTGTACACAGAGTGTAAATACTACACACAGAGTGCAAATACTACACACAGAGTGTAAATACTACAGAGTGTAAATACTACACACAGAGTGTAAATACTACACACAGAGTGTAAATACTACACACAGAGTGTACACAGAGTGTAAATACTACATACAGAGTGTAAATACTACACACAGAGTGTAAATACTACAGAGTGTAAATACTACACACAGAGTGTAAATACTACAGAGTGTAAATACTACACACAGAGTGTAAATACTACACACAGAGTGTAAAATACTATACACAGAGTGTAAATACTACACACACTACACACAGAGTGTAAATACTACACACAGAGTGTAAGCCAGAATGAGACAGAAAACATTTGCAGAGATGGACAGCAAGGGGAACATTGGG
>NC_055971.1:32503270-32513270 GCF_018492685.1 Alosa sapidissima
TGAGTTGATGCTGTGTGTCGATCATGCGGAGAGGGTCGCCATGCTGTATGTGCCTTTGAGAGAGAGAGAGAGAGAGAGAGGGAGAGAAATGGAGAGAGAGAATGACAGAGAGAGAAAAAGAGAGGGAGAGAGAGAAAGAGAGAGGGAGAGAAAGATAGAGGGAGAGAAATGCAGAGAGAGAGAAAGAGAGAGGGAGAGAAATGGAAAGAGAGAAAGAGAGAGAGAAGTGGAGAGAGAGAGAGCAGAAAGTGAGAGAAGGACAAACTAGGGAGATTGTGGGAGGGACTAGCTAGGCAGAGAGGGGAGAGAGATAGCAGGACAGAAATGTATAAGTATAAGTATATATACTCTTTTGATCCCGTGAGGGAAATTTGGTCTCTGCATTTATCCCAATCCGTGAATTAGTGAAACACACTCAGCACACAGTGAACACACAGTGAAGAGAAGCACACACTAATTCCGGCACAGTGAGCTGCCTGCAACAACAGCGGCGCTCAGGGAGCAGTGAGGGGTTAGGTGCCTTGCTCAAGGGCACTTCAGCCGTGCCTACTGGTCGGGGTTCGAACCGGCAACCCTCCGGTTACAGGTCTGAAGTGCTAACCAGTAGGCCACGGCTGCCCCTGTTGGAGAGAGAAGGAGAGATGAAGAGAGAGAGAAAGAGTGAGAGATGTATGGATGGTAAAACAGGCAGAGTGAGACACAATTGGGAAGTGTGTGTGTGTGTGTGTGTTCCATCTCATATATTAGCTCTTTTTTCCCCCTGTGCATCATTTATCACTCAGATCACTGGTTAAGGTGCTACATGGAGGAGCACACACACACACACACACACACACACACACACACAGTATGTCCTATTGATACCTGTGTGTAATTAAACTGTGCTCTGGTCTTCTTATGATGGATTAATGCAATTACTGCCTAGCTCAGAGCACCACCCAGCACACACAGCTCAGCTTACACTTCACTAGGGTGCTATGTGTGTGTGTGTGTGTGTGTGTGTGTGTGTGTGTGTGTGTGTACGTGCGTGTGTGTGTGTGTGTGTGAGAGAGAGATAGAGAAGGTGTATGTGTGTGCGTGTGTGTGTGTGTGTGTGTGTGTGTGTGTGAGAGAGAGATAGAGAAGGTGTATGTGTGTGCGTGTGTGTGTGTGTGTGTGTGTGTGTGTGTGTGTACGTGCATGTGCCTGTGTGTGTGTGTGAGAGAGATAGAGAAGGTGTGTGTGTGTGTGTGTGTGTGTGTGTGTGTGTGTGTGTGTGTGTGTACGTGCATGTGCCTGTGCGTGTGTGTGAGAGAGATAGAGAAGGTGTGTGTGTGTGTGTGTGTGTGTGTGTGTGTGTGTGTGTGTGTGTGTGTCCGCCTGAGGGCACCGCCGTGCTTCTCCTTACCTGCCCAGCACACAGAGCTCAGCTTACAGTTCAGAAGTGTGTGTGTGTGTGTGTGTGTGTGTGTGTGTGTGTGTGTGTGTGTGTGTGTGTGCTTACAGGTCATAGTGCCGTGGACAAGGGGTCTTAGAAGGAAGAGATAGATAGAAAGATACTTTATTTATTCCGAGGGACATACAGTAGCTTCTACATAACCTAGAAATAGCCAGACTCTTTCACAAAGTGATAACCCTTTCACGTTCGCAACAGTTGTATCGCGACGGCCCGACGGGCACTAACTTTGGTCCAGCCGCACAATCGCACTGAGAATGACAGAATCCTAATGTGACTTCCTACTTTGCCATAATCAGCATCAACGGTTAGAAAACAATGCATGTAGGTCTACCTTTGCTGTAAATACATTCCTGCATTTTTTCAACTGCATTTTTTGACGTTTTCAGGTGTTGCTGCTTCTGTTTATCACAATAAGTTTCGGATTCGTCTTCGCACAACGTTTTGTTTACTTTTTACTTCGCAACTTTTTGGATTACACACTTTGAGGAGTGTTTTTATTCTATCCTATGGATATGGACATATTACAACGCTCCAGCGACAGCAAGCTTGTGTACACAAGGAACCAGCTGATCGCACTACGACGGAATGCTGGCTGTGTTGGCGACAACATTCCAGAGGAACTGTGGTGCTTTCGGGGTTGCAGAGCGGGAGTCAAAGTGAAGACGAGGCGTCGGGAGAAGAAGTGGAGACACAAGCCCTCAGTTCCATCGATTGTGATGGGAAACGTGAACTCACTGGCTAATAAGACTGACCAACTGGATGCCCTGGTAAGAAACCAGAAGCTGTACAGGGAATGTAGTTTGTTATGCTTTACGGAGACGTGGCTAACAAGCCATATCCCCACTTCTAACGTTGAGCTGCCTGGCTTCAGTGTAGCTCGTTTGGACAGAGACTGTAAACTTTCTGGCAAAAAGAAGGGAGGAGGACTGGTGCTGTACATTAACAATAGATGGTGCAATCCCGGACATGTAACAGTAAAGGAGACTGTATGCTGTAAGGATGTGGAGTTATTAGCGGTTAGTCTCCGTCCGTACTACATGCCGAGGGAGTTCTCGCACGCAATTGCTGTCTGTGTTTACGTTCCACCTCGAGCTCTCCCGGATACAGCGTGTGACGTCATCCACTCCACAATCGCAAGGCTTCAAACCCAACACACTGACGCCTTTTTTGTGATCTCTGGCGACTTCAATCACATAACACTGGATTCCACACTCACAAATTTTTACCAGTATGTTGACTGCCCTACAAGGAAAAACAGGACAATAGACATTACATTTACATTACATTACATTTAGCAGACACTTCTTGACCAAAGTGACTTACATATGTCAGCTATATTACAAGGGATCACATTGTCCCCGGAGCAACTTGGAGTTAAGTGCCTTGCTCAAGGGCACAACGGTGGAAGCTGGGAATTGAACCGACTACTTTCAGGCTACTGCACACTAGCCCAGCTCCTTAACCACTACACTACCACCACCCCATGCAGGTGATAGACCTCATGTATGCAAACGTGAGGGATGCATACAGTGCAAACCCCCTCCCCCCACTGGGAAAGTCAGACCACAACCTCATTCACCTCCAGCCAATGTACAAGCCCAAAGTACAGAGGCTACCAGTGTCCACACGCACCTTCAGGAAGTGGACACCCGAGGTGGATGAGGCTCTGAGAGACTGCTTCTAGTGTACTGACTAGAGTGTGTTGCAGAATGGAGAGGACTTAGAAGAGGTCACACAGTGCACATCTGACTACCTGAACTTCTGCATGGACATTGTTGTTCCCACCAGAACTGTACGGTGCTTTCCCCAACAACAAGCCTTGGATAACCAGTAATGTCAAGACCCTTCTTAACAGGAAAAAGATGGCGTTCAGAGAGGGGGACATGGCAGAGCTGAGGCGCGTGCAAGGGGAACTCAAATTCAAGCTGAAGGAGGCTAAGGAGGATTATAGAAAGAAGGTGGAACAGAAGCTGCAGGAAAACAACTTAAAGGAGACATGGGACTGCATGAAGGTTATCACTGGCCTGAAGAAGAACAGCAGCTCTGTGGAGGGGGACCTGGACAGGGCGAACCAGTTGAACCACTTCTACAACAGGTTTGACTGCCCTGCTCCAGCTCCAATGGTGGTGGTCTGTCCACCATCCCCCAGCCCCCACCCCCACAACCCCTCAATACCAGCGCAACACTCACCTCCATCATCACAGGCTATCGTACCCCCACCATCACTGGATTTTGCACCCCTCCCCCACATGGCGATCACGAACAATGAGATGACAACGACCTCAGTCAACAGCCATCAGACACACAGATCCCAGATGCACCCCTCCCCCTCCCCTCCCCTTACACCCCTCACCATTACAACAGATCAAGTGACAGTCCAACTAAAGAGATTGCGCAGCAATAAAGCAGCGGGCCTGACAGACTGTGTCCAAGGCTACTCAAGGCCTGTGCTGCTGAACTGGGGGAGCCACTGAAGCACATCTTCAATTTGAGCCTACGCCTTGGACAAGTTCCAACACTGTGGAAGACATCATGTCTTACCCCTGTCCCTAAGAAGCCACACCCTAGTGAGCGTAATGACTACAGACCTGTCGCTCTTACATCACATGTGATGAAGACAATGGAGCGATTGGTCTTAGGCATGCTCAGACCCCAGGTACGCCATGCACTAGACCCGCTACAGTTTGCATACCAGGAGAAAGTGGGCGTGGACGATGCCATCACTTATCTCCTACACAGGACACATTCCCACCTAGACAAGGGGAAAAGTGCTGTGAGAATCATGTTCTTTGATTTCTCAAGTGCTTTTAACACCATCCAGCCCCTCAGACTGGGAGACAAGCTCTTGCAGATGGGTGTGGACGCACACCTGGTAACCTGGATTACAGATTACCTGACCGAGTGACCACAGTTCGTCAGACTGAAGAACTGTCTCTCTGACACTGTGATCTGCAGCACCGGAGCGCCACAGGGAACTGTGCTCTCTCCAGTCCTGTTCACCCTGTACACATCTGACTTCTGCTACAACACCGAGTCATGCCATAGTGGTGTTAGTAATCACATAGTGGTGATTAATCAATCAGAGGCGCTTGCAATGACTGAGGCAGGGACTGAGCCTGTGATTCTCTGTGCATAGTAAGGTATGGTAAGGTGCTCTAAGGTGCTCTGTGTGAATGAGTGTCATGGTGGTAGTGCAATGGTGATAGTGGTCATGGTGATAGTGCAAATGAGTAAGTCCAACAGTGCAACAATGCAGAAATAAAGTAAAGTAAAGTCTATATATCTATATATTTAACTATTTAAAGAAAATGTATAAGTGTGGCCACCGTTCGGCTGTGGCATGGAGGGGGGGGGGTTATGCATATGTGCTAATGTGCTAATAAAGCACGCAAACAGTGAGGCTGAAAGACAGTAGTAAAAAGTGGCTAGTGGACACACAGTATCCAAACATGGAGGGGGTGAAGAGGCAGACAGACTATGCAGAGAAGTCTATCTCTCCTCTTCCCTAAAGTGAGGCATTGAACAGTGCAATGGCCCTGGGGACAAATTACTTTCTCAGTCTGTCAGTTGTGCAAGGCAGTGAGCGAAGTCTCCAGCTGATCAGGCTCTTCTGCTTTACAATAGTGCTGTGGAGTGGGTGACACTCATTGTCCAAGATGTTGATCAGTTTGTTCAGGGTCTTTTTGTCAGATAGTGAAGTGATGCACTCCAGTTCAGCTCCCACTACAGAGCCAGCTTTCCTTACCAGCCTGTCAAGTCGCCCAGCATCCTTCTTCCTTGTGCTTCCTCCCCAACATACTACTGCATAGAAGAGGACGCTGGCAACAACAGACTGGTAGAACATCCTGAGGAGCTTACTGCATACATTGAAGGACAGCAGCCTCCTCAGGAAGTACAGCCTGCTCTGCCCTTTCTTGTAGAGTGCATCAGTGTTGGCTGACCAGTCCAGTTTATTGTCCAGGTGGAGACCCAGATACTTGTAGGTGCTAACCACCTCCACATTGACCCCATCAATGGGGACTGGTAGCAGAGTGGGCTTAGACCTGCGGAAATCCACCACCATCTCCTTGGTCTTTGAAGTGTTAAGTTGAAGATGATTGAGTTTGCACCATTGCACAAAGTCCTCCACAAGGCTCCTGTACTCCTCCTCCTGCCCGTTCCTGATACACCCCACAATTGCAGTATCATCAGAATATTCTAGTATATTTTTGTATACTTAGCATATTCATTATCTTCTACTGTCCTTATTGCTTAGTTGTGTGTTTATATTATATACTTTAATTACTCTTTCTGCTGTTAAAGAATGTTTTTGTGTTGTCTGTATGCTGCTGAGACCTTGAATTTCCCCTGGGGATCAATAAAGTATCTATCTATCTATCTATCTATCCATCTATCTATCTATCGTTGTCAGCCACTCCCTCTGTTTGCTGATTGGACAGGTGAAGATGGGGCGGAGCAAACCCACGAATATACCGTAAACCCGAATGACATACTGAATGGAAATGAAAATTGAGTACGTAGGAGGGCGGGACCAGGCTAGCTTATACAACCATAACACAACAAACACACATACAAACATATGTGTGTGTGTGCCATGTGTGTGTGTGTGTGTGTGTTTGTGCGTGCGTGTGCGTGCGTGTGTCACTGTCTGTGTCTGCTCAATTACCAGCATATAAATCTTGTGTTCATAAATCCAGGGTTTTGCCAGTTTGCCCTTGTAGGTTCAGTTGCCCCTTTCTCTCTCTCTCCCTCTATCTCTCTCTCTCTCTCCTCTCTCTCTCTTTCTCTGCCTCTCTCTATCTCCCCCTCCTCTCTCTCTCCATCTCTCTCTCCATCTCTCTCTCCCCCCTCTCTCTATCTCCTCTCTCTCTCTCTTTCTCTGCCTCTCTCTATCTCCCCCTCCTCTCTCTCCCTCTCTCCCCCCCTCCCTCTCTCTCTCTGTCTCTTTATCTGGTTGATGAGGCAGACCGTGTAGTGTCTGTGTCTATGTCTGGATCGGTGATGGGCTTGTTATTATGATCAAGAGCCTTCCTCACTGACCAGACATTTGGGGGGTACACCTGGAGACAAGCCGCCCTCCACAGACAACTGCTGAGGCAAGATAACGACTCACTTAACACACACACACACACACACACACACACACACACACACATATACCCATATGTAACCCAAAATGGCCCGGGTAACACTGTTATTTAAGAAAACTTCTATCAACCCTGCTCAAGTCAAGAACTACCGCCCTGTCTCACTCCTGCCTTTCCTATCCAAAGACATTCAACGAGCAGTTTCCAAACAGGTCTCTGACTTCCTTTCACAGAACAACCTTCTGGATCCAAATCAGTCTGGGTTCAAAAGCGGCCACTCTACCGAAACGGCTCTGCTGTCTGTAACAGAAGCCTTAAAAGAAGCCAGGGCGACCGCTCGGTCATCAGTACTCATTCTGCTTGACTTATCGGCTGCCTTTGACACGGCTAATCACTGCATCCTTCTCTCTATACTCTCTAACATGGGAATCTCCGGTTCTGCTCTCTCCTGGTTTGAATCCTACCTCACAGGATGCTTGTTTAACGTATCATGGCTTGGTCAGCTATTTGCACCTCACCATCTCACCACAGGGGTCCCCTAGGGCTCAGTGCTGGGCCCCCTTCTCTTTGCTATCTACACCACCTCCATGGGACATGGCTTCTCATACCACTGCTATGCAGACGACACACAGCTCTATCTGTCCTTTCCACCTGACGACCCCCTGGTTTCAGCACGGATCTCGGATTGCCTTTCAGACATAGCTACATGGATGAAGGCACACCACCTCCAGCTGAACCTCTCAAAGACTGAACTGCTGGTCCTCCCAGCTAAACCTACCATACACCACGACATCAACATCAAATTTGACTCCCTGTTTCACTTACCAGGACTGCAAGAAATCTAGGAGTTGTTCTCGACAACCAACTAACCTTCTCAGATCATATTGCCTCAGTCGCCTGGTCATGCCGTTTCGCACTCTACAACATATGGAAAATCAGGACTTACTTGACTCAAGATGCTACCCAACTTCTGGTTCAGGCAATAGTCATCTCACGACTTGACTACTGCAACGCCCTCCTGACAGGTCTCTCAGCCTGCGCAGTGAAGCCCCTTCAGATGATCCAGAACGTGGCGGCGCGTCTGGTCTACAACCAACCCAAAAGGGCACGTTACTCCGCTGCTCATCCAGCTACACTGGCTACCTATGGCGGCCCACATAAAATTCAAGGCTCTAACGCTTGCCTACAAAGTAGTCTCCGGTTCTGCTCCCACCTACTTGAATGCCCTCATACAGACATACGCTACCTCCAGACCGCTGCGCTCCTCAGACGAACGACGTCTAGCTCTACCACCGGTACGCTCAGGCCAACCCGAATTTTTCTCATCTGTTGTTCCTCGTTGGTGGAACACACTGCCAGTTCCTACAAGGGCAGGGACATCCCTCTCCATTTTCAAAAAACTCCAGAAGACCCAGCTCTTTAGAGAACATCTCCTCTAATAGCACCACTTACAACAAGTCTGAGTGTGATGGGCAGCCGTGGCCTACTGGTTAGCTTCGGACTTGTAACCGGAGGGTTGCCGGTTCGAACCCCGACCAGTAGGCACGGCTGAAGTGCCCTTGAGCAAGGCACCTAACCCTTCACTGCTCCCTGAGTGCCGCTGTTGTTGCAGGCAGCTCACTGTGCCGGGATTAGTGTGTGCTTCACCTCACTGTGTGTTCACTGTGTGCTGAGTGTGTTTTACTAATTCACGGATTGGGATAAATGCAGAGACCAAATTTCCCTCACAGGATCAAAAGAGTATATATACTTATACTTATTTACTTAAGTCTTGCTGATCCTAGCACTTACCAGCCATCTTGAACTGACGCTCAACTGTTTAAAAACAGCACTCACTGATGCACTTATTCTTATTGTACTATGCCATTTTTAAATTGTCCTAAAATTGTTGAGAGAATTGCTTTACAACTTAACTGTTACCATGTTGTTAGTCGCTTTGGTTAAAAATGTGTCAGCCAAATGTAATGTAATGTAATGTAATGTAATGTAATGTAGTGTAATGTAATGTAATGTAATGTAATGTAATGTAATGTAGTGTAATGTAATGTAATGTAATGTAATGTAGTGTAATGTAGTGTAATGTAATGTAATGTAATGTAATGTAATGTAATGTAGTGTAATGTAATGTAATGTAATGTAATGTAATGTAATGTAATGTAGTGTAATGTAATGTAATGTAGTGTAATGTAATGTAATGTAATGTAATGTAATGTAATGTAATGTAATGTAATGTAATGTAATGTAATTTCACCCTCTCTCATGTAGTACCATTCCACTGAACCAGTACCAGTCTCTTCTTCTGTCTGGTTCCTTTCAGTCCCTTTCAGTCCAAGTCTTGTGTGCTTTATTAGCATGACAAACCATAGACTGTATATATAGAACATAGACTGTATATAGAACATACACTGTATATATAGAACATAGACTGTATAGAATATAGTTCTATATATACAGTCTATGTGACAAATGTATTGCCAAAGCACCCATGGGAGTTTGGACACAACAACTTCAACAGGAGTAGGGACAAGCAACGCTTAGGTTGCTATGCATCCTCTCTCCTCTCTGTCTCTGTCTTCCCTCTGATTCCCTAATGGGATCAAAAGAGTATATATACTTATACTATACTTTAGGAACACACACACTCACACACACGGTTAAACACACAAATGAAGTAGGCCGACTCAACACTGGCTCTAAAAGCATGAGGCGTAAAAGCATAAGGCATCTTTTTACGCATCCAGCCTAACCGCACAATGGAAACACACACACAAGCACGCACACTGTTACGGGCAGTTGGACACCACCCTTAACATAAAGGGGAGACGCACACAGATCAGCTCGTATCAAAAATAGGGGTATGTTTATTTAACAGAATGGGTATCAAAATAATAAGTAGGTTAACAATAACTAGCAACTACGATAGCGGAACGCTTTCTACTGCCGGGTGGACGGCTAGACGGAAGTCAATGAGAAAGCAGGCTCGGATGTCATTCTCTGTGTGCGCCCCTTCAGGAGCGGTCCTAGAGTCCTTTTATAGTGCAGGTAGGCCTCGCTCAGGTGTGGCTCACCTGCAATTAAGTACAGGGGAAGACACTGCACCCAACAGGGGTCGCCAAACACATGTAGGAGCAACCACAAGAGCTGGGGGACGTAACACACACACACACACACACACACAGACACACACACACACACACAGACACACACACACACAGAGACACACACACACACAAACACACACACAGACACACACATACACACACATACTCACAAACACACACACACACACACACACACACACACACACACACA
Organism: Alosa sapidissima; assembly: GCF_018492685.1. NCBI lineage: Eukaryota > Metazoa > Chordata > Actinopteri > Clupeiformes > Clupeidae > Alosa > Alosa sapidissima. The sequence goes on from NC_055971.1 coordinate 32,513,108, forward strand.
CGGCAGGGAAAGCAGTCCCTGAGGTGCTCAATTTAATCATCCTCTCTCTCAACAGGAATTCCCTCACAATCAATCCTCATCACCGAGCCCCCTTCCTCTGTTCCCATGGCTACAAACAGCTGTCTGATGATTATAGGAAGTATCTGTGTGTGTGTGTGTGTGT
>NC_055971.1:32518270-32528270 GCF_018492685.1 Alosa sapidissima
ACTTCTCAGATCATGTTGCCTCAGTCGCCCGGTCATGCCGTTTCGCACTCTACAACATACGGAAAATCAGGACTTACCTGACTCAAGATGCTACCCAACTTCTGGTTCAGGCAATAGTCATCTCACGACTCGACTACTGCAATGCCCTCCTGACAGGTCTCCCAGCCTGCGCAGTGAAACCACTTCAGATGATCCAGAACGCGGCGGCGCGCCTGGTCTACAACCAACCCAAAAGGGCACATGTTACCCCGCTGCTCATCCAGCTACATTGGCTACCTATGGCGGCCCGCATCAAATTCAAGGCTCTAACGCTTGCCTACAAAGTAGTCTCCGGTTCTACTCCCACCTACTTGAATGCCCTCATACAGACATACGCTACCTTCAGACCGCTGCGCCCCTCAGACGAACGACGTCTAGCTCTACCACCGGTACGCTCAAACTAATCCAAACTTTTCTCATCTGTTGTTCCTCGTTGGTGGAACACACTGCCAGTTCCTACAAGGGCAGGGACATCCTTCTCCATTTTCAAAAAACTCCTGAAGACCCAGCTCTTTAGAGAACATCTCCTCTCATAGCAACACTTACAACAAGTCTTACTGATCCTAGCACTCACCAGCCGTCTTAAACTGACAAGTAACTGTTAAAAACAGCACTCACTGATGCACTTATTCTTACTGTACTCTAATGTTTTTAAATTGTCCTAAAATTGTTGAGAATTGCTCTAAAACTTAAACGGTTTACCATGTTGTTAGTCGCTTTGGCTAAAAATGCGTCAGCCAAATGTAATGTAATGTAATGTAATGTAATGTAAAATGATTCAGATAGATAGACAGATAGATAGACAGATAGATAGATAGATAGATAGATAGATAGATAGATACTGTACCTGTAGATAGATAGATAGATAGATAGATAGAGATAGATAGATAGATAGATAGATAGATAGATAGATAGATACTGTATTGATCCCCAGGGGGAAATTCGATAGGTTTTAGAAATGAGGGGCAAATACAGAGCTGTACACAGGTACTCAATGTAAAAGTACACACTTGAACAGGTACACAATAACTTACCCGAAGTCTATTTGTTTAGTTTATTTTAGTTTATTTGTTTAGCACAAATTAGTACATCTGTGCAAGGCGGGAACGAAGCCTAGAGGCTTGTACATAGTTCCACGCCAATTGCCAAGTCATGTTAACATATTGACATGCAGGCTAAACATATAAATAATCTGTTTGATCCACAATAAGGAAGCATCGGAAGCAAAATGATTAGAATCAAAGCAAAAAATAGGAAGAAAAAGGCATTCTGTCAACAATGGATGTAAAGCAAGAAAAGAAGAATCAAAGAGAGATGTTTCAGGTAGACAATAGATGGTTCTTCAACTGTCTTTTAAAAACAGAGAATGATGATATTGATCTTAGCTGTGGGCTTAATTCACTCCACAGCTTTGGGCCTCTGAAGGATATATTGAACTGGTGCCTAGAAGTACGCGTGCTTGGTAGAAGTAGGTTGTTGTTTCTATACCTAGTACGGTATGACTGGGTGTTACAGTAGATGTGGAAATAAATATGTTCTGGAGTGTGACTGGAAGATCTAAATTTCTGTAGAGGAACTTATGGACGAATAAGCATGTTTGATATGAATTCACTTTATCAATGGGGAGTAAGTTGTATCGCTTAAAGAGTGGCAGTGTTGGTGTGTATCTATTAGAGTGAGAAATTAGCCTAAGAAATTTCTTCTGTATGGTTCGCAGTTTATTTAGGTAGGTGGGATAAGTAGCTGCCCAAACAATATTGCAATAATTAATAAATGGGAACAGAAAACTATAGTACAAAGTGAGATAAGCTGAGGAGTGAATTAAGGGACAAATCTTCCTCAATATGCCCAGCATCCTTGCAGATCTTTTGGACACTAGGTCAATATGATTGGACCACTTTAAACCACTGTCGATTATGACCCCTAAGAATTTGGTTTGCTGAACAAGTTCGATTTCTGCATTGTTGATATAAATTTTAGCTTGCTCTTTGGGATATAGTCTATTTGTGTTACAAAAGATCATAAAGTTGCATTTTTTCAGATTGAGGGTCAGTTTGTTCAATTGAAACCATTTCTCTACAGAGTGCAATTCATCATTAACATTATTGATAAGTGTATTAAAATCTTGGTGTGAGGCTATGATGTTTGTATCATCCGAAAACAAAACTGGAAGAACATTAGTGCATGATGATGCCATGTCATTAATATAAATTAGGAATAGTAAGGGACCCAGGATCGATCCCTGTGGAACACCATACAAACTCTTAGATTTTTTTGAGGAAAAACTGTTCAAGCACACATATTGTTCTCTGTTAATGAGATCGTTTGTGAACCAGGTAAGGGCTGTACTCTCCACTCCATATCTATTGAGTTGGGCAATAACTATGTCATGACATACTGTATCGAAGGCTTTACTCAAATCAAGAAAGACTCCAAGAGCAAATTTCCTGTTGTCAAGAGCTGATGAAATGTAATTTACAAGCTGTAGAAGGGCATGCTCAGTGGAGTATTCTTTTACGGAAGCCATATTGGTGTTTATATAATATGTTGTTAGCTGATAAATGATTGGAGAGTCTGGAGTAAATGAGCTTTTCCAAGATTTTTGATATACAGGGTAAAATTGATATTGGTCGATAGTTGCTAAATTCCTTGGCATCACCTGATTTGAAAATTGGTATAACTTTAGCAATTTTCAGATCAGGGGGGATGATCCCATATTGTAAAGATAAAGCAAGGATGTGAGTGAGAGGTTGGATGATGAAGTCAATGGTTTCTTTAATGAGAATACTTTTAATGCCATCATGTCCATGGGCTGAGTTCTTTAATGCCATTGTAATTTCACGGACTTCCTGTAGGGTTGGAGGATCAAAAGTGTGGAGTGTAGAATACTGACCCTTAATCATAATACACAGATTTATATAAGACCCTTTGATGTTTGATGCCAGTTCAGGGCCAATATTTGCAAAAAAATCATTGAAGCCATTATCATTTGGGTTGGAGAGAGCACCTTCCTTGGTATTCATCTCCATTGGAGTAGTTGATGGAGAGTTACTGCGATTCATTAAGTGGTTGATGAGGTTCCAAGTTGTTTTAATGTTGTTTGAAGCCTGAATGAATTGTTCTGAATAGAATTTCTTCTTGGTTTTCCTTACTGAAGCTGTAAAATTATTTTTTCATTTCTTATATGCTTCAATATTAATGAGGGATGGGCTTGTAATAATTGTTATTGGATTTCTTATTAATCAAGGGAAATTATATATCAAGGGCAGAGCTAAAGAGCTTGAGAAATAAGTAGTAGGCTTTTGTTGCATTTTTTAACGTAAGAACCTCATCCCATGATATAGAGCTAATGGCTGACTTGAAAGAATCTAAGTTTTTTCTGGTGAATTTACGGAACTTAATTGGTTTATTGAAAGTTAAGTTAGCCTTAGACGAGTCATTATGGTGAATACATTGAAATACTGGAAGATGCTCTGAAACATCACACATCAAAAGGCCTGAAGTGACCACAAAATCAAGAGAATTGAATTATCAATAAGAGTAGCAGATGACATTGTAATTCTGGATGGCTTAGTAATAAAAGGAAGAAAATTAAAAGTGCATTTAAAAAATCAGCTGTTAATGTGAGGTCACCTTTAAGCAAATCAATGTTGAAATCTCCAACAAGGGCACATAGTTTACATTCTTTGTTTATTGCATCTAGAGTGGAGTTGAGTGCATCAATAAAAGTGATATCTGAGTCAGGTGGTCTGTAAATACTGCCAATCAAAATGCTTTTACTATTAACTTGCTGACAACATGGGATTTCAACAAATGTCGATTCTGTTAATGTAGAGTCAAAATTGGAACTGAGATCTTTTCTAGGGATGAAGTTGTGGTTCTTAGAAACATACAGTGAGACACCCCCGCCTCTTCTGCCTTTTCTGATGGAGTGAAATGCATTGTAATCTGCAGAGTGGGTATAGATTAAGAATATTATCATTCAGCCATGTCTCCGAAAAAGCCATGACAGAAAAAGAATGGGTCAAGGTTGATATCAAAGTCTTAAGAGCATCATAGTTTCTGGGGAGGCTACGAATATTTAAATGAAAAATTGAAAAAGCATTTTGATTAGGATTAGGCCTATCAGGTAGCCTGACGGGCCAGACCCACATTAAAATGTAGGGTCTGGACCAGGGTAGGAATTTCACGCGGCCACGACGGCCATGGCCGTCACTGCCCCTTGCGTTGGCCGTGAGGCCCCTTTGAAAATGAGAGGTTTACAGGCCACGGTGGCCTTGGTGCCCCCTTCTTTCAATATTCTGCTTTGCGTCCTACTAATAGTGTCCTATTCTGCTTTGCGTCCTAAATAATTTTTATTTAGCCTGTGGCCTGTCAAAATAATCTTAGCATTCACAGCGCAAATTAATTTAGTCTTTTACGCAGTGGAGAAAGTGACAGTGCAAGAAAGAAAGTGCGTCCAAATTCACCATTCACTCTTCTCAGTTGAACTACTCGCGAAGTAGCCTATTCATCACACAGACATCACAAGTATCACATGAACAAGCTTTTTCTCAGCTTTTAAACGATGTTAGCCGATAATTGCTGTGTTGAATGATTCGCGAGAAAAGTAAATAATATAATTCAATTTAATCATTCTACTGAAGGTTTTGCGTCCCATGATCTCCCTACCCATTCATCTCGGTGGAATACTTCACAAACCCTTCTTTTAACACGTGACAAACCATATATCAGAATAAACAGCAGACCTTACCGAACACAAAGCTGTAAAGCAGTCTCATGTACAGTTAGCCATTCCAGAGTAATCCAGTTTTGAATTTGCAGTAAATTTCGACATGCATGGGTGTCTCCAAATTTGGGCTTTAAGTTTTACAATGTGTTTAAATTGTTCCACATGATTTCATAACGGGCCAAGTACAAAATAAATGTTACAAATATCGCCATATTACCAATTAGCTATTGGTAAATCAGAGGACAGCTGACTAAGAGTTTGTGAAAGTAGCCTTAATGATCACAAAATGCTAAGCATGCATCTAGGCTATTTGAGTTTCTTAAAGCTGAGCTGTGCTTAAATTGTTCAATACATGATTTCATAACAGGCTAAATATAAAATAAATGTTATAGCCTAGATATCTGTAAATATTAGATGATCAGATGATTTACAGTTCTATATAATATGTCATGTTTCATGTTTTTGTAATGTTTCATACAGTGATGCAGGTCTACTGCAGTGAATAGGCTAAATACAACTTTGATCATTTTTATAGCCTACTACTGTATAGTTACTTTGGCCTTGGTGCCCTGACATGTGGCCTTTGTGCCCTCCGCCAAATATGCCCAACTGAAGGCCAAGTGGCCTTGCCCCCAGAATGGTGAAATTCCAAGCCTGGTCTGGACACTCACCGTTCGCAGTGCTCAGTCCGAGGGGCGGGATAATCAGTTGTCTTTCAAATTCCCTCTGCACGCAATAGGACGCAATAGGATATTTGTTTCCAAGTAGCAGGGAATTCAAGCCAAACCGTTGCAACTCTGCCATCAATCATTATGTTAAGCCCACCTAACGACTCTATACACGATTTCATTGGCCTGATTAAGTTTCGATTTCTGGAGCTCACAAGCCAACGGAGGGTTGCTAGACTAGCCCTGGCAGCAAATGTAATTCGCTGCCGCTAGGGGCGCGTCTAGATTTCTAGGCTACCTATCAGGAAGAGAGTGAGACAACTTATTCAATTGGGATTCAGAGTAATACCTACATGACAATTTTAGTGACTTCAAATTAATCTGATTGGTGTCCGGATTAAAGAAAGTGTCATACCATCATTGTCCATGTTCCGCTCAAAAGGGCTAAAACGAATGTCAGAGGGGATAGCCATCCCTGTTGTTATAGTAGGTCTGTGTGTAAAACTGTCCATAGAGGATGGTAAAGTCTGTTAACCTGACTTTCGCCAGATGAATTTTCTTTCAGCCTAGCTCCACTCATCCATCTGGGACCAATTCATTGGAGTGTTGCTTCAGAATGCTGGGCCTAATCAAAAAAATGCTTGCATATGATTGAATAAGCCACTTGTCCGTCATCTATTGACGTGCTACTTCAACCACTCACATCGAAGCCAACAGTCTCACAGTCGCTTCTACGCTATGTCACATCTATGAAACTCCCGCCCTGCGTCCTGATTGGCTGTACCATAAAATCGGGTGCAGAAATCACTCTGAATGGAAGAGGTCCCAGATGGATGTGAGTGAAGCTAGGCGGAGCTAAGCGGAACGAAATTCATCTGGCGAGAGTCAGGTTAAAAGTCTGTACCTGTACCTGGGAACAACCGTATGGAATTCAGTTGTCAGTCCGGAGAATGAGTGATAGGTCAAACCTATCACGATCGAGTCCATCAGAATACTTCACATATTATAGTGATTGGCACGAACACAGTCCATAATAAGAAACCACAAGATGTTCAATAGGCCTAACATTACTGTCTGCCTGTAAAGTGACTTTGTTGGACTTTGTATCATTTGTATACCTCCAGTTCGGAAATCTCCCGACTCGTTGTTCCTCCGGTGTCGCTCCATTGGTACGGATGAGAACTTTGCCGTTCCTTGTCCAGGTCGCTTTGATCTTGTTACCCTTTCTGAGAAACCGTGCCTCTTTTGCAATGTCGCCGTTCTTCTTTGTGAGGTGTTCATTCATGTAGACACCTGACCCTTTTAGCTTGAACCTCTGCTGCAGCAGTTCGGCTTTATCCTCTCTGTTTACAAAGCGGAGAATAATTGCAGGAGGATGCGTAGTTCTGATGTTCTGGGGGAGAGCGCGGTGGGCCGAGATCTGCCGGCCGGGAACGGAGACGTCCTGGCCTTCCAGGAATTTGATAACCTGCGACTCCAAGGTCTCCGATTCAGTGGATGGAGGATCATCAGAAACAACAACCTAAAGCTGACTTAATTCACAGCTTTCACGCGTCACCTCGTCACATCACTATTAACATTTGCACAGCAGTTAGTGCATTTCTCAAAACAATTAGTGCAAACTGCAAAACATAGTGGATGACCTGCAAAAGCACGTCACTTGCTCAAAATGGATAGTCCATTCCTCAAAAGCAGGTATTCATGTCAATGAAACTGTCAGTGTCATTAAAATTAGAAGTCTTGACACCATCGTTTATGAACAAGATAGTCAAATGGCTTTGTCATGTTTTCATTATGACAGTTCTCTCAGTGTTTTCCAATGCAAAAAAAGGTCAGAACTCGGTGACACTACCTGAACATGCTCAAGACAGCACTATACAGCACTTGCACAGCCATTTAAAAACTACAGTAAAGTTACACATTGCTGTAGTTAGGTGAGTAAGTGAGTACAAGACACTGAATACGTACATTTTTACTGTATGCTCTTTGCAATTCTACAGCATTGTGACAGAATTTGATTTTGACAACAATTTTGTGTGTAATGACAATGAGCAATGAAATGAAGACTATTAGTTTTATTGGGAACGACTATTCAGCATTCATAAGTATAGTTCATTTTGACTGACATGACATAAGCAAATGATAATGTTAAAAAACAGCAGAGAATTGTATGAAAGCAACTGATACATGTCCAAAAGTATTTGCAATTTGTTCAGAGGAAGGAGAAATTGCTACCATGATGTGCACAAATGACTAAATGTTGTGGAGGTTGAACTAATAGTTATGAGAATTTTCATTCTGATCTGAAAAAAGCACCAAAGCGACTGAGAAAAACTGTAACAGCCACGGCCCTGGCATAGGATCGGTGGTGAGTTTTCAAGCCGGTGATAACAACATCTTCCATGCGAGTATTGCTCAGCATCATCCACTCTTCTCTGCAACGATTCAATCTGTTCATCTTTAGCTTTATTAGAATCATTATACGTGTTCAGTTTAGTTTCTAGGATATCAACATGAGATTGTAGTTTGGACACCTGTTTCGTAAGAAGTTAGTAAATTCTTGCAGTAGCCTATTGAGTTAAGTCAGGGCCAGCGAGCTTACAAACGCCGGCGGCACCTGCATGTCAGCCATCTTTTTTGATGAATTATGATTTCATTTTTGAACAAAGCGTCTAATGTAGGAAATCGTGTGTAGTGTTTCACAGTAAGTGTGTTCAGGAATGGCAAACAATGTGCAAAGCAGAAAATGTGTTTAAGCTACTGAATGGTTACACAGTGTGCAAGGTATGCTACAAGAAGTTTAGGTATTGATGATTTGGTCTAAGAATTCGTTTTTAGTGTGTAAGCAATGGGCAAATCTAGCAGGTAGGAAAGTTTAAGTTGATGACGTGAAAGTGAAAGTTAGACATTAGAAAAGCCAGCAACTCTTACTGACGCATTTAACCACAATTTGGATTAACACCTGCTTTTACAAGGCAGAAATATTTCACTGCAAAACAGATGTGCGCTTTTACAGGAAGTTTTCGTACATTCAGGGGAATATCTAATTAGGTACATTTTACACTTCTCCTCCCATCTTTTTACATGAAACTCCCACTTTCCCCTGACCCTCCTAAGAAAGCATATGCATGACACGAGAAAGCACAAATTGCACTGTTCCTGTGACAGGCAGTCTGCAGTTGGCCTGTTTGTAAATAGCACCATAGATATTAGAACTCTAGATACTGCATTGGGCTCCAGAACATGTAAATAGCGCCGCCCTCATGGTGGAGAAACGATCACTGGAGGCCAATGGAGACACAGGTGTGTCTGATTGGACATCACACAGGTGTGTCTGATTGGACATCACACAGGTGTGTCTGATTGGACATCACACAGGTGTGTCTCTGATTGGTCATCACACAGGTGTCTCTGATTGGACATCACACAGGCGTGTCTGATTGGACATCACACAGGTGTCTCTGATTGGACATCACACAGGTGTGTCTGATTGGACATCACACAGGTGTCTCTGATTGGACATCACACAGGTGTCTCTGATTGGTCATCAAGTGTTGCCCATAGACAGTAAGGTGTTTGCCCCCAGCAATATGGTGGCTGCGTTCACGTATGCCAACTAATAGAGCTCGATGGACAATGCGGTATCTAGCTTTCTAATATCTATGCATACCACGCCATGTTTTTATGTGCATGTTGCAAACACACCTCAAGTGGGTGCAAAAGCGATAGTACATCTGCCTCATCATTATACAACAGTCAAAAGCATTCACTGATGCATGGGCACCACTGCAAACACAGCAGGCACTAACAACGAGCTCTGTGTGCATGACCTGACACTCACAATTGCAAATGTGCAGTTGTCCCATGGCAACCTGTCTGTAAACAACTATTACAATCTATTTTTGTTTGGTTCTTGAGATAGACATGTGTGTGTGTGTGTGTGCATGTGTGTGTGTGTGTGTGTGTGTGTGTACAAGTGTGTGTGTGGGTGTGTTATTATTCATGTAATGTATGATGATGTGTGTCCATAATCATAGCAGGATGTCTGTGCCTATTCCCTTTGTCACATGCTACAGCTCCATAATTTAGCAGAAGAGGCTCAATACTCCCCACAGCCCGCTGCTCAGGGCATGAAGTGTGTTTCCATCCAACTCATGCCAATTAGTGATGCGCATCCGGGATAATGTGCATAAATAAAATGTGCATTAGTCACCATTTCCAACACCTATTGGTTGGAATTATATTCAAACATGGTTGAACTTCGACCACAGAACTTGCAAGCTGGCGGCGACAGAGCAGCAAAATGAAAACATAAGCCCTTTTTTTTTTGCCCTCACTTTAACACACAACTTGTCCTCCTTTTCAGATTCATGTAGCCTATCCTATCAACAGGTCTTTTCAACGTATAGTGCCCATGTAGCCTATCCTATCAACCGGTCTTTTAACATATAGTACCCATGTAGCCTATCCTATCAACCGGTCTTTTCAACGTATTTTTGCACAGAACCGCTCGCATTAAGTGTTCAAGCCTGAAGTCATATCAAGCCCAGAGAGAATAGAC
>NC_055971.1:32538270-32550770 GCF_018492685.1 Alosa sapidissima
AGAGGGACAGCAGTGCAGTGGCAGCATGATGGACCCAAAGACACACACACACACACACACACACACACACACACACACACACACACAGACACACACACACACACACACACACACACACACACACACACATACACACACACACACACACACACATACACAGCGAGCGAGAGAGAGAAAGACGCTGCAGACAGCAGGCAGCAGGCAGCCTGCCTACCAGCTGGACCCCACCATGTGAATATGACTCTGATGACGGGTTGCAGGTCCTTACAGAGCAGGAGACTCCAGATATGACACATATCCAGACACATATAATACCCGATATGACACATATACACTCTTAAAAGTGCTGGGTTATTATTTTAACTAAAGCACTGGGTTAATGACATTTTTACTTTTTATTGGGTTATCATAACCCATGCTGGGTTATTGTTAAAACCCAGGTGCTGGGTTAGTGGCTGAGAGCACAAAAAATCATGTAATGCACCCAGTGCCTGGGTAATTTTAACCCAGTCATTGGTCATTATAATATAGTCTACCAGTTGGATTGACAATCGCAAAGACATGAAGACAACAGTCTTGTACCCCTGGAACAGTGTTCTAGAATGTTTGATTGCAACCGTTGGTCCTCCACATCAAGCGACAAGCCGGCAGTGAAAGCTCGAAGGTATGTTGAATTTGTGTAAAATCCGTATGCCACAATTTATATGATGATATATGATATGATATTTGGTAGAATGCATAGACTAATCCGGTGTAGGCTAACTTTTTGAAGATAGTAACGTTATATTAAGGTTAACATTAACGGTGACGTTAACGTTGCTACACAAGCTATTTTTCAAGCTATTTGGTTATGTTAGCTGCTAACGTTAGCTGCTAACTTGCATACTGTAGGCCAACTGGCTAACTTAGGATAACACATAAGTAAACTCATTGTAGAAGTGTTTTTAATCAGATACTGTATTCTATGACGTCTGTTGTGGTTAGAAAGTGCTTTAACGGGATGTGTTTTCAGCAAACGTTAGGTAGGTAGAAGCTAGCTAGTTAGCGTTAACGTTAGCTTGCCACTTCGCTGGCCATTGCAGGGAGTCATAGCAGAGGTGAAGTTCGGCACTTCTTTTGAATCTGAGGGACTAGAGGTGACTACATATTTGGCATTTACGTTCAATTTAAACAGAACAGAAACAGTAAAGCGGAACTTCAAGCGTAACTGCCAAAATGCAGCCTAGGGTGTTTTTGGGAATGTACCTGAATCAAACTTTAGTTTAAAACCATAATTACGTCCATTTTTAAGCTTCTATGAGTTGTCGTTTTCGGGTGGGGTGGCCTTTTGAATGCACTACTATTTTGATACATGATCGTGTCAAAATCTGTATTTTTAAAACACTAAGAAGGCTCAACACAACTTGAAACTTTGATCGAAGTATTATCAGTGTCTATACACATGAACTCGAGCATTGAGAACATTGTTCGTGTACACATAGTTTACTAAAATGAAAGGGTTTGTTTTTAAAATAGCGCTAGCGATTTGATGCGATCATGTATAAAAGTAGTAGTGCTCCTATCATCAAAAGGCCATTTCACCTGAAAACGACAATGCAAGCTAGAAGTGGCGCTTCGGACGTAATTTTGCTTTTATGACATCCTCTACATTCACATTGCACAGTAGCCTAGATCACAATCTACATATTTGTCATATAATGTATTGATAACAAGGTCCTCAAATTGTCTATAAACTAATGCTCCGTACATGATTATCTGTTCCACAGGCAATGTTCAGCCCCACTCATATTCCAGATCCTGCCCAGTTTACAGCTGCAACACAGGTACACAGTAAAACCTTGACCATCATCACCCTAGCATCTATAATTTGGTTCTTAGCTGAAGTTCACTTTGGTTTCAGTCATGTGAAGTTTGTCATCAGGAACACAATATATGAGCAGATAGATCTAACTAGCCTACTATTCAAACATTTCCTTACATACTGAAATCCACTGCTTCATCAATCCCTTATTTAATCAAATATATATATCCCTGTTTGTTCCCTACATTTACTATCTGTGTCTGTTTCATAGCCATGTACAGTTACTCCCAACAGCAGCAATTGTTTTTTACTGGATGTATTGTACAGCTCAGCTGTGCTGTTGCCGTTTTCGTTGCTGTGCTGCTCAATAATGGAATAATAACCATAATTTAGGTCAAAATTGAAATCACAATTATTTAGCCTAAACCAGGAGTTCTCAACATTTTCTATCCCATGGCCCACCTAGACATACTTGTAACAAAACAGGGCCTGGTAAATAGCCTATTGTTAACATACTGTATGTGAATGTTAGCCTCTTATATTGACCTGGGTTAAGATGAGTTGCATGTGTGGCAATTACTCAGCCCACTGACTTTAGTTTATTTAATTGTGATAAACTTGACGTACTGTTCACTCCAATAATTTAGTTTTTCTTTATTTTCTAATGACACCGGATAATGACGAAGGACTGTTACAGCGACCTCCACACCACCCTCTTCCAGAGCTCCTTCAGAAGACTAACGATAGTAAGATATTTTACATGTAATGTATGTTATCATTTCATAGTGACAACTGTTAATTGGCAGAAGGAAGCCAAATATGAAGGGCTGGGCTCTCCTGAACGTAAGCTATTTAGCATGCAGATGGAGAACACACTGACACAGGCACACACACACAAAATACACAGCACAGTCCTATTCAAAATGGAGAATGACAAAAATTACAGAAAAAGTTTGAGAACCACAGGTGTGGGGTCACTCGTTTAGCTCTGTTAGTTGGACCTGGGTGATGCTGTTATTTGTGTAACGGGCCCTTTTTCTGTATTTCCTAGTGGCACAAGATGATTGGCAACAAGAGACACCCAGTGATGAGCTCTCCTGAATGTAAGTTAATTAACACGCAGACACAGAACAGAGTCTGTAAAGCAACTTTGTAAGCAATTAAAGCTGTGTCACTCACAGACACTCATTTCGGTTACATTACCTGTACAGTCTAGTCTGTTCTCCTGCAATCAAACTAGCTGTCTTAGTCTAAAACTACATACAGTCAAGTTAGTTTGACCCGAGAGCATGGTGGCTAGCTAGCAGGTATCTTTATATTAAAGACAATGTTTCTACTACTAGGCTGATAGAGATTCCACTTGGTAGTCACTAGAGTAGCTGGCTGCCTGTTTCGGTTTTAATTTTGGGTAGGAAGAAAAGTCTCTCTCTCTCTCTCTCTCTCTCTCTCTCTCTCTCTCTCTCTCATAGGCTAGGCTGTGCAGAGTCCAAAAAGGCTGCCCTCATTCATACGTCATTCTGACTGAATCCGATATGATCTGACACTGATTACCTAAAAGAATCATTAATCTTTGTTTTAACCTTCAGGGCTTAAATTTCACTGCGGGATTGCGGGTATTGCGCATAATTTGTTCAAGTCCCGCAACTCTAGCCATCATAATGCGAGAAATTCCCGCATACACTTTTACAGCCTGTCTGATGACGTTAATATAGCCTAATCATTAAGTGGCGTGAATGCGGTGCTATTGACCGGACTGATCAACTACCGAGTTGAATTGAACATAGCCTCATGCAGACGCACACACACACGGAGAGAGAGAGAGAGAGAGAGAGAGAGAGAACCACTTTGCGCTTACGCAAATAGGCTACGCTACCATGGCAAACTTTTACATCTGGAAAGAGCTCCTTGGTAACTATCCTGCTAGCTCAGGTCACGTCAACACTTGATCCCAGAAAGATTGTCTTCGACATGTCAACATTTATTGTATCTAATGACATAGAAAACATAATGATTTGCATACACATACCGCACTATGCACAACTTTTATTCACTAGCGACTACAGCCTAAAACCGTCAGGTTGAAGGGGGGCTAATTACTCCATAGAATTACTCTCAGGTATTTTCTTAAAGTGACAGGCACTCAATTACACCTACTCATCACCAATGTGCACTCAATTGGACCTACACACCACATTAAAGATATGCCTAAGTGTTATAGGTTAAACGTCAATATGAGGCATTCAAATTACTAAATATGTTTAGCTAGTAGTAATTACTAGTGAAATGCTATACTTTAAAAAATGCATTATTAAATAAATACACTCTATATGAATTCAAAAATATATGATAGAAACATATCACATAAGCTATCATTTTCAGTGTGTGTTTGTGTGTGTGGAGAGAGTCAAGCAGAATCTAGGATGTCCACTGTTGTGAATGATCCCACTACAGTATATATTACTGATGACGTCAGGGTGGTGGGGGCCCCAAAATCAAACACTTTTTTTAAAAAAGTATCGAAGTATTGAAATCGCAATTCTTGACTTGGTATCAGAATCGACCCCCCTCCCCCCCAAATTGTGTAAATCCCCCCTACATGAATAACCTAAGGGGGGAATTCCCCCCCATTTTGAAAAATGAATTTTAAGCCCTGACCTTTTTAATCTTTGTGTTTCAAGTGTCCCATCTGTCCCGTCCAGACCTTCCACACAGGATCCCTCAAAGTAAGACATATTTTAGTGTATGATGTGTTTCATGTGTCTATACTTTTTACTCTGTGTTATGGTAGGCTAGAGGCTGAGAGAGGGTAGTCACTAGCTGGCTGCCTGTTTCGGACAAGACACATTTCATCCATTGTATTTTTGTTAACACCTATATTTTTTCTGTTTTCCACAGGTCAAAGATTTCCCAGATCAGCTCCTGCAGGATGCATAGGTATTTTGGACAAGTTCTCTCTACTGTTGTCACTACACTACTGTATTATGAGCATTGCTAGTTAATTGTTTTTTTTTTTTTTTTTTTTTAGTTTTTTGTAAAATGTTTTTTAGATTTTAGTAAAATTGTTGTTCAAAATGAAATGAAACAGTGTTTGAATGAAATGAAACAGTGTTTTTTACTTTTGTACTGTAGCCCATTTGTGGCAATCAATAAAAAATATATAAATTAATATAATGTATTCTCCTATGTCTATTTCAGCTGATTTTTTCAGCCCTATTTCACCTTGATGTACATGAGTAAAATAAAGTAAAGAAATATGTTTTTGGAAATCCATAAGCAAAAAAACAGAACACCCAATAGTGGGTCAAATATATAACCCAACAGAGAGGTAAATATGAACCATTAATGGGCTGGTAGGTCATATCCATTTTTCTGGGTTATTTTGACCCATCATGTTAGTAAGAATGACCCATAGTTGGTTTGATAAAAGTAACCCAATTTAGAGTTAAAGTCACCAACCCAATGGATTATGTTATTTTAACCCAACATGAGGTCGGTCCAATAGTGACCCAGGTACCTGGGCTAGGAATAACCCAATTTGGGTTGTTTCCAACCCAGCATTTTTAAGAGTGTAATACCAGATATGACACATATCCAGACACATATAATACCAGATATCACACATATCCAGACACATATAATACCAGATATGACACATATAATACCAGATATGACACATATCCAGACACATATAATACCAGATATGACACATATCCAGACACATATAATACCAGATATGACACATATAATACCAGATATCACACATATCCAGACACCTATAATACCAGATATCACACATATCCAGACACATATAATACCAGATATGACACATATAATACCAGAAATTACACATATCCAGACACATATAATACCAGATATCACACATATCCAGACACATATAATACCAGATATGACACATATAATACCAGATATGACACATATCCAGACACATATAATACCAGATATGACACATATCCAGACACATATAATACCAGATATGACACATATAATACCAGATATCACACATATCCAGACACCTATAATACCAGATATCACACATATCCAGACACATATAATACCAGATATGACACATATAATACCAGAAATTACACATATCCAGACACATATAATACCAGATATCACACATATCCAGACACATATACTGTAATACCAGATATCACACATATAATACCAGATATCACACATATCCAGACACATATAATACCAGATATCACACATATCCAGACAAATATAATACCAGCTATCACACATATCCAGACACATATAATACCAGATATCACACATATAATACCAGATATGACACATATATTTTGGACATCTATACTGCTGTGCAAAGGCAAAATGCCGTAACTTCATTTTTGTCCAAAAATTTGTTATTGTCATTTTTGGGATATTCAAGACCTCCTTTATCATGTGGAGAAGTATCTTGAGTCAATTAGGTTGGAGTTTTTTTCTCCAAAAATTAAGTTTTTTTTTTAACAGTTCCTCGCAAAATCCTAAGAGAAACCAAGGCAGAACATCGTAACACCCAGTTATGGCTCTTTGCTTTTGTTTTATGACACTGAAGTTGAGTTAAGGTATTCTCTGTAAGGTGCCTCTGTCTAGCCGTGCAGTAACGTCAGTGGGACGTTACTGTAGCCTACTGCTTAATTTAGCTAGCTAGGACGACGTAGCCTAGTATAAGCTATTAGATAGCCAACACATATCAAACTGCTGCATATCATAAACAAAGCACTGTGTAGCATACCAGCCATACTTGATCGTAAATAATGTTTTTATTTTTGCATAAAGCTGAGTAGTCACTTAGTGCCACCTGTCAAATGACAGCCCAGAGCCCATTAGTTATAGTATAGTATAAGTATATACTCTTTTGATCCTGTGAGGGAAATTTGGTCTCTGCAGCACACACTAATCCCAGCGCAGTGAGCTGCCTGCATCAACAGCGGCGCTCAGGGAACAGTGAGGGGTTAGGTGCCTTGCTCAAGGGCACTTTTTAATATTATAGGATAGTGGAGAATGACAGGAAGCGAGCGGGACAGAGAGTCGCGGTGGGATCCGGAAAGGTCCAGGAGGCGGGAATCGAACCTGGATCGCGGCGTACGGTGCAGGTGCCCCAGCCAGTTGCGCCACGGCCAGGGCCAGACTCTGCTTTGATGTGTCTAGTGCTTGTGTGCAGTGAGCCTCTGCTTCTGTTCCGGTGTGTGTGTGTGTGTGTGAGGAGGAGAGGAGAGGAGAGGAGGAGAGGCCGTCTTCTCTCCTGACCGCATGTTTATTAATCTGCCGTGGGCTACTGTCCGTCTTGATCCAGTCTAATATGCACTACAGCCTCTTCCTTCCTCACAAGGCATTTCATGCCAGAGATGGAAGCCATGCCCACCGTGAGCTGATCAGCGGTGCTCTGAAATAGCACTATGAGATGCTTATGCATAATTAATACACTTTTTTAGCTGTAAAGTCACAACCCTCGCCAGAGTGATGGACCCCACTGGAGATGTAACCCCCTACAGTGTCTTCTATATCTTACCAGCAGCTCTGAGGGGTGCATAAACAATTTATGGTTGTGTCAATAATACAATACCTGTGATATACATTATTCTTTGTTGCATACATTGGAAACGGCATGCACCACCCTTATATACAATGCACAGGGAAATGTCATATCTAATGGGGTATTAGGGTTTGTATGTAATAACTGACAGTGTACTTAATTATATGTGCATTCATGCATGTTATCATTAAAATTGTAATTCCCTCATGTTGATGAGCTGTGAATAGAATATATAGAATATTGGGCTTTTATGGACCTAAAGGTGGTATAGACCAAGGCTTTGAACCGGTTCAAAAACCAGGAAAACGAAAACCAGAAACTTTTGATGTTTTGCTAGGAACAGAAACGAAACCAGAAACTTTGCATTTGTTTATGTTCCGGAACAGAATTGTTTATCCAAAATAATGTGTGTGTGTGTGTGTGTGTGGGGGGGTGGGTGTTTGGGTGTGGGGGTGTGTGGGTGTGTGTGTGTCTGTGTGTGTGTGGGTGTTTGTGTGTGTGTGTGTGTGGGTGGGTGTTTGGGTGTTTGTGTGTGTGTGTGTGTGTGTGTGTTTGGGTGTGTGTGTGTTTGTGTGGTTGTGGTTGTGTGTGTGTGTGTGTGTGTGGGGGGGGGGGGGGGGTTGGGTGTGTGTTTGGATGTGTGTGTGTGTATGTGTGTGTGTGGGTGTTTGAGTATATGTTATTTGTTTGAACTCCCATTTTTCACTCCAAGGCAATTACTTCCTTAGCTCTCGCTAATGTAAAGCAATGGAGATTCAGCTTCATGGTGTGTGTGTGTGTGTGTCTGTTTGAATATGTTTTGTAATCCATTCGCTTCATTGTGACATTTGCTGTCTGGCTGCATCTTTTCCTTGAGTTCATCCAAAGCCTGTTTTCTACAGCTCTGCAGTCCTGACACTGCAAGCACAGAAACACCTTGCAAAGGGCTTCAAACTTTCCACCAGGGGAGAAATACGACCCCATTGCAGGCTAAGTAAGGGCCAGGGGTGTGTGTGTGTGTGTGTGTGTGGGGGGGGGGGGGGGGGGGGGGTAGGGGGGCATCCTTTGCTCTCCCTCAGCTCTTGGCCTGCATGACATTGATCTAAGTTGATATACGGCTTTGGATATTTGTGTCCAAGTCCTTTTTTCCCTTCATCTTTTTTTTTAATCAGTCTCTCTTCGCTCCTTCTCTCTCCTTCTCTCTCTCTCTCTCTCCCTCCTTCTCTCTCTCTATCTCTCTCTCTCTACATCTCTCTCTCTCTCCTTCTCTCTCTCTATCTCTCTCTTCCTCCTTCTCTCTACATCTCTCTCTCTCCTCTCTCTCTCTATCTCTCTCTCTCTACATCTCTCTCTCTCTCTCTCCTCTCTCTTTTCCTGTAAACACATTTCCCTTCTGAATGTGATTGGTTCCGACCACATGTGTTTGCAGTTTCTATGGTCCCATTGTGACCTCACCGAGAGGGGGGGAGGGGTGGGGGTGGGCATTGGACCAGGCGAGGCTTAAAATAGCCCTTTTATTTCACTTGCTCGCTGTCTGGACAGAAGCATCAGGTGGCCACGTTTTTTTGCCACCTTCAGTTCCACTCTCTCCTCCTCCTCCTCCTCGTCCTCATGCTCCTCTCCCCCTCTCTCCTCCTCCTCCCCCTCCTCCTCTTTTCAGAGCCTCTGCTATTTTCCACCTCAAATTGCTTTCTGCTCTCAGAGTCAGTAGATGAGATCCTGTACTGCATTCAGAGCTGGCGGACAGCTCAAACAGCTCAAAAAGAGAGAGCGCCAACAGGCCAGCGATCGAACATCCTGATTCGTCTTTTTTCTCTTAGATATGTGCTGATCACACTCTTCAGTGAGATCGTCACAGTCAATATTTCACTCCAACTGAAGGCTGCTCAAAAACACTCCGTCTCTCTCTCCCACTCTCTTCCTCTCTCTCTCTCTCTCTCTCCCACTCTCTTCCATTCTCTCTCTCTCTCTCTCTCCCACTCTCTTCCATTCTCTCTCTCTCTCTCTCTCCCACTCTTCCTGTTCTCTCTCTCTCTCTCTCAATTCAGTTCAATTCAATTCAAGGTTGCTTTATTAGCATGACTGTAGGTACAGTGTTGCCAAAGCACAATTAAAACAGCACATTCACACCTCTCTCTCTCTCTCTATCTCTCTCTCTCTCTCTCTCTCTCTCTCTTCTCTCTCTCACCAGGAACCATGTATTTAACAAAGCAGACTGCTGTGTGTCTTCACTGTATTGTTTGCTCAGTCTTGGACGTATGTGTGTCACAGCATCACATTCTATCAGTCTTGCATGGATGTGTGTCACAGCACTTGCACGTATGTGTGTCACAGCACTTGTACGTATGTGTGTCACAGCTTCACGTATGTGCCACAGCTTCACATTCTATCAATCTTGCACGTATGTGTGTCACAGCACTTGCACGTATGTGTGTCACAGCATCACATTCTATCAATCTTGCACGTACAGTATGTGTGTCACAGCACTTGCACGTATGTGTGTCACAGCATCACATTCTATCATTCTTGCACGTACAGTATGTGTGTCACAGCACTTGAATGTATGTGTGTCACAGCACTTGCACGTATGTGTGTCACAGCACTTGAATGTATGTGTGTCACAGCACTTGCACGTATGTGTGTCACAGCACTTGAATGTATGTGTGTCACAGCACTTGAATGTATGTGTGTCACAGCACTTGCACGTATGTGTGTCACAGCACTTGAATGTATGTGTGTCACAGCACTTGAATGTATGTGTGTCACAGCACTTGCACGTATGTGTGTCACAGCACTTGAATGTATGTGTGTCACAGCACTTGAATGTATGTGTGTCACAGCACTTGAATGTATGTGTGTCACAGCACTTGCACGTATGTGTGTCACAGCACTTGAATGTATGTGTGTCACAGCACTTGAATGTATGTGTGTCACAGCACTTGCACGTATGTGTGTCACAGCACTTGCACGTATGTGTGTCACAGCACTTGAATGTATGTGTGTCACAGCACTTGAATGTATGTGTGTCACAGCACTTGAATGTATGTGTGTCACAGCACTTGAATATATGTGTGTCACAGCACTTGCACGTATGTGTGTCACAGCACTTGAATGTATGTGTGTCACAGCACTTGAATGTATGTGTGTCACAGCACTTGAATGTATGTGTGTCACAGCACTTGAATGTATGTGTGTCACAGCACTTGAATGTATGTGTGTCACAGCACTTGAATGTATGTGTGTCACAGCACTTGCACGTATGTGTGTCACAGCACTTGCACGTATGTGTGTCACAGCACTTGCACGTATGTGTGTCACAGCACTTGCACGTATGTGTGTCACAGCACTTGCACGTATGTGTGTCACAGCACTTGAATGTATGTGTGTCACAGCACTTGCACGTATGTGTGTCACAGCACTTGCACGTATGTGTGTCACAGCACTTGAATGTATGTGTGTCACAGCACTTGCACGTATGTGTGTCACAGCACTTGCACGTATGTGTGTCACAGCACTTGAATGTATGTGTGTCACAGCACTTGCACGTATGTGTGTCACAGCACTTGAATGTATGTGTGTCACAGCACTTGAATGTATGTGTGTCACAGCACTTGAATGTCGATATGATGTGTAGCCCCAGCAGTGGTCCTTTTTTCCCCCAAGACAAATATCCCTCAAGAGGGACAATAAAATTCATCTTAACTTATCTTATCTCTCTCTCCATCTCCCTCTCCCTCCCTCTCTCTCTGTCTCTGTCTGTCCATCACTCGTTCTCCTACACACACATATGCCTCACATACTGTGGTGATGAGATGTTAGCTCAGATAACAATTTCATAGTAATGTAATGAATGGCATACCTGTAGGATCATTTCTAGGCTGCTGTAGGCTTTGAGCTCTATACAGTGATTTATCTATTAGCCTATTTTCTGACAATTAATTGGAACTAATATTATCTTCATACAAATATTGCTGATTGAAATTTGATTTGGTGTTAATTAACTGTTAATAAATGAATGATGCTATAGATTTGGTGATAGCAACACAATATGTCACGTTGTTAACTCATTACTGCTTTTAAAAGTCACGTTTCATCACTACATCAGTCAGGTTTTATCTAGCGCTGCCATTCTCTGTAAACACTGGCATTGAATACGCTTTCAGACTGATTGATTAGGACTGGCTAGTCTCCATGATGATGTTGAAACACGTTACGTATTATAAACATCACCGTAATGGACAATGGCTCCCGATGACAAACCTTCTCTAGAATCACTTCCCATCTAAATGAAGCGGGAAAAAGCCCCTCACATGCGGTCAGAAGCGGGAAAAAGCCCCTCACATGCGGTCAACAGCTGTCTTGTGCCGTTTCACGGCGCTCAAGCAACCCACATGGAAACAGATCCACTTCTCCATTGGCTCTCCTTTAATTCTTCCCCTCCCCTCCCCTCCCCTCCCCTCCCCTCCTCTCCCCTCCCCTCCTCCTCTCCCCTCCCCTCCTCTCCCCTCCTCTCCTCTCCTCTCCCCTCCCCTCCTCTCCTCTCCTCCTCTCCCCTCCTCTCCCCTCCCCTCCTCTCCTCCTCCTCTCCCCTCCTCTCCTCCTCCTCTCCTCCTCTCCCCTCCTCTCCTCTCCTCTCCTCCCCTCCCCTCCCCTCCCCTCCCCTCCCCTCCTCGCCTTGCTTGGCCTCTTGGACCATGTACCACACAGAACACAAAGGCTCTCAGGATATGCAGGCCTACTGGAGCGCTACCCATGGCACGGCACGCTGACCTCATAGGGACAGGGGCTTATGGGTAATATCCAGAGGAAGGCAGCCCTGGTCTGTATCATGGTTCTAATTTGGCGTTGCTGCATTTTATTGCGTCTGAAATTCCATCTACAGATGGTAGGCTACCGCAGCACACACACATACACGCACACACACACACACACACACACGCACATGCACACACACATACACGAACACACACACACACACATACGCACATACACTGACATGTAGGTGAGTACAATCACACTTACATGCATGCTCACACACATATAAGGACCGGAGCTTATGTATGTGCACACGCGCGCGCACACACACACACACACACACACACACACACACACACAGATAGTGAAACACTCACATATAGAAATGAATGCATGTAC
>NC_055971.1:32563270-32570770 GCF_018492685.1 Alosa sapidissima
AGTCATTATTGGAGATCAAACACACACACACACACACACACACACACACACTGTAGCAGCCTTTTCCTATTTTCCAAAGTTCCAAACTAAAGGCCGTGGGTGACGTGGATTCAGCTTCAAGTTTACGCACAAACACAAGTTTCCAAAAAAGATGGTTCGGTTTATTCCAACAAAAAAGTCCAAAGGTTTTCCATTTCCATTATCCAAAATGCATTAAGTAAAATCTTTTTATCTCGCCAAAACCATGCCACAACGCCCGACATTACTTTCCAACTAGAGCGGCGGGCGTGACCTAAAATAGCTGCACCTGTGCCTAGGTAGGCGTATTCAAATCACAGGTCGAAGTGAACTTAACAAAAAACAGAAAAGACCATGACACACACACACACATACACACACACACACACACACAGTGATATGAATGCTTCCATATTCACTGGCCTTATGACAGTCCCTAGCAGGAGGAGCAGGCACTATGCGCATATTCCTACCCCTATCAATATTCCGCACACACACACACACACACACACATACACACACACACACACACACACATATTCCTACCCATATCAATATTCCGCACACACACACCTGATGCTTGGACTCCCCATCTGTCGCTGATCCTGCAGTTTTGGTTTTCTCTCGGTTTCCGTGGTGATGACGACGACCTTGCAGCTCGCCGACTGCAGTGCTCGGGCACCGCCACTGCAAAGGATTGTGGGAGCTCAGGAAAGGCAGCAAACAAAATGAAAGAAAAGAAAAAAAAATAGAATATAAGAAAGAGAGAGAGAGATAGAGAGACTGGGAGAGAGAGAAAGAGAGAGAGAGAGAGAGACTGGGAGAGAGAGAAAGAGAGAGAGAGAGCGAGAGAGAGAGAGAGAAAGAGAGAGAGAGATAGAGAGACTGGGAGAGAGGCAGGTTGACACAAAACAACATTAAAACCATTACAAGGGGAAAGGGGAGTTGTGCAGGTTGAACAAAAACGGATCTTTTTAACAAAACAACATTAAAACAAACACACCAGTCATAACGGCATTGCTATGCGCCTCTTTCATAATATTGCACCATAAATAATACATAAACATTAAAGTCAGCTCAACTCCCGGTTACGTAAACAGATGGCTAATGGTTTGTCGAAAGCATTGCTAACATATGGAAAGTATCATAGTGATTTTACTCATGTAATAGAACTATAATAATGTAATGTAACAACAATAACAACAATTACTCATGACATTGAGTTTTGTATAAAACTAGCAAGGAGCTTGTGTGTAAACAGGAGAGAAGTGTTGGAATGTGCTGATCTGAGTTCTGCTACAGCGGGTGGTCAACGTTAGATACTCTGGACACACTCCACTTGCCCTGATTACAAACGTTAGATACTCTGGACACACTACACTTGCCCTGATTACAAACAAACTACCCCTGTCTGTCCACGCTGCATCAGCTGCAAACTACACACCAAGATTACGATCAAACTACGCCTATCTGTTGACACTGCGTCAGCTGCAAACTACACACCAGGATAAGGATCAAACTACGCCTATCTGTCGACACTGCGTCAGCTGCAAACTACGCCTATCCGTTGACACTGTGTCAGCAGCAAACTATACACAAGGATAACGTTCAAACTACGCCTATCTGTCGACACTGTGTCAGCTGCAAACTACGCCTATCTGTCGACACTGCGTCAGCTGCAAACTACGCCTATCTGTTGACACTGTGTCAGCAGCAAACTATACACAAGGATAACGTTCAAACTACGCCTATCTGTCGAGACTGCGTCAGCTGCAAACTACGCCTATCTGTCGACGCTGCGTCAGCTGCAAACTACGCCTATCTGTCGACACTGCATCAGCTGCAATCTACACACCAGGATAACGATCAAACTACGCCTATCTGTCGACACTGCGTCAGCTTCAATCTACGCCTATTTGTTGACGCTGCGTCAGCTGCAATCTACGCCTATTTGTTGACGCTGTGTCAGCTGCAATCTACGCCTATTAACGCATATATTTTCTTCTCTCTCTTTCTCTCTTTCTTTTGCTCTTTTTTTTATTAATAGTATTATCATGTTATTTTATTGCTTGTTTTCTCTGATTGCTTGTTTATTGGATTGAATGTTTTATTGTTGATTTTGTAAGGTGACCTTGAGTGTTCAGAATGGCGCCCATAAATAAAATGCATTATTATTATTATTATTATTATTATTATTATTATATGTTTGTATTATTATTATTGTCCTGAGTCTTCTATTCCTGTTGATAGGTGGTGTGAGGTCATTTTTATGTATTTGTTTATAAATGATTCAAGGCCCTTGACTGGGTGTGGATATATAGTCTTTAGTGGAAAGTGATAAACATGGATATAAATAAATAATACAGCTTATTTACTGCGCCATTAGAGCTGCATTAGAATCAAGAATAACTTATAACTAACTTATAACTTATCAAAAAATCAAGAATAAATCACTAACAGATTGTATATTCTGGTCAAATGAACGTGAAAAACTGCAATGTTTCCTAAAATATGAATTATAAAACACAACATCAAAACATCCCACCAGTACTACAGCTAAAATATGTCAACACAATATCAAAACATCCCATCAGTACTACAGCTAAAATATGTCAACACAATATCAAAACATCCCACCAGTACTACAGCTGTGGTGGGCTGCGAGCTCTACTTCCTTTGGTAAAACATGTCCTCCCTCTCCTTTGTGGAAAATGATTAGCACACGAGGTGTGTCATCCCTTGGTTTTGGAATTGTCTGTAAGTGCTTACAGTCTTTGTTGGTGCAGGCTTAACAGCATGGCTGGCCCCTGTGTAATTCATCACCAATGTTGTGGCAGGCTGTGACTGAAGGCATCATAATATATTTGTATGCTTTTTACCCCATGCCTCAAAAAGAATCACACTTAAATAAGACAATTATGCAAAGATACTCCCATTCTAGAAGAATAATCCATGAAGTAAACATCATGATAGAAACATATGCTTCTTGGATTTCTTAGTGTTTACAGGTTGGTCAGTGGCAGTGCAGTACTGCGGTGTCTTGACCTCTCATGTGCCAAAACAAAACCAAAATTCCTCTACTCCAGTGCAGGGCAGGGTGAGCTACAGTACACTCTGTTTGTGTTCCAAAGGTGTCTCTCTCTTGACGTCCATGCTTAGTGGCTCATTTACCCCCTTGCTCTGTTTTTCCTGTCATTTTCACACACACACATACACACACACACACACACACACACACACACACACACACACACACACACACACACACACATACACACAGACACACACACACACACACACAGACACACAGACACACACACACACACACACACACACACACACACACACACATACACACACACACATACACACAGACACACACACACACACACACACATACACACACACACACACAGACACACACACACAATGTTTTCTCTCTCTCTGTCTTCCAACTGAATTGAATCCAATTAAAGAGCTCTTATTGACAAAAAGTGCATTTAGGCAACCAAACCAAAACAGTTCTCAACAGTACTCAACTTTTGATTTTTCATGCCCTCTTTCAACTTTGATCATTTACAGTTTTTTCTGATTGCTTAAGCACATTTTTTGTAACTATGGCTTTTTTTGCAAAACTCTACACACAAATGGCAAAACCTCTCACCCAATCAGCAAAACATTGTAGTTCTCTTGCAAAAGCTAACACACCTTGCTTAACTCTTCACACCTTCATAAAAATGGTGTTTTCGTATCTAACAGTAAACACAAGCCATCACAATAGTAAGCACACAATGTGCCAACAACACACTGATGATATGAATAAACAACACATCTGGCTTTTGCTTTCTCTGTGCACAAGGTAGACTATGTCAGTTTGAGGTCATACTTTTGTCATAGTTCTGTAAACATACAGGGATCCCAACTTCAAGTATTACTGTAGTGTTTATTTACACACATCAAAACAAACACAAGTGTGTTTTTCCAAGTCAAAACACAAAATAGCATTTCACTGAGACAAAACAAATCAGTCTACATCGGGTCGTCTCTCTCAAAATTCTGTCTACATCACATGCAATGTCCTAGTCCAAGGCACTGGGAAAAATATATTCTGGAATGACGTATCCAGGCCTGACATGACAATATCCCCACATGTACAGTAGACTGTTTTTTTGTCTGTTTTTTTCTCTTCTCACTCTTCCTGCTCAGTCCATCGTACCCATTGTACATTACCTGTGGCTTATTTATAGTGCTTAGGCTGATTGCAAAGTGAACTAATTATCTAAAACAGTTTTCACATGAGAAAGTGTGCCAGAGAGTTGGCAAAATAGTGTAAATAATAGCCATTGTGCCTACAGTTGTGCAAAGTGTGTGTTACAAAATTGCAAACTGAGTGCAAAGCAGTGTTTGTGCTTTTAGTTTTGCGAACTCAGTGAGTGGTTTTGCCATTTGTGTGTAGAGTTTTGCAAAAAAAGCCATAGTTACAAAAAATGTGTTTAAGCATTCAGAAAAAACTGTAATATGCCCTCTTTCTTTGGAGCTACTGCACATCTCTGCTGTGTGTGTGTGTGTGTGTGTGTGTGTGTGTGTGTGTGTGTGTGTGTATGTTTGTGTGTATGTGTGTGTGTGTGTGTGTGTGTGTGTGTGTGTGTGTGTGTGTGTGTGTGTGTGTGTGTGTGTGTGTGTGAGAGCCCTGTGGACTCTCTGTAGCGAGGCGGAGCGGTAGACTTCTGGGCCCAGTTCCCCGAAAGCCTAAGAGCATCGCAAAGTCCCTCTTACGAACGTCTTAAGATTTGCCGAGTGTTTCCCGAAACCATCGTAGTTTAAAAGCGTCGTGAAAACACTCGTAGATCTACGAGTGCTCCAGAGTTCTCGTTACCGGCTAAGAGCGTCTTAACAGTACTTCTCACTGAGGTCACCAACAGGACATACAGAGGAATTACAATTTAGAATACACAATCCAACTTACGTTCCCATTCTTTATTGTGTTTACCTGTGATGAATCAGATTTTAACGTGCAAAATAGCATAGCCTACATTTAATGGTCATAATAATGTGATGAAAAGCGGACAAAAATGCAATCAAGTTATGAAATGAGACGTTGCCAGAATAGTTTGACATTGTCTTTGCTAAGTGAAGGCTATATTTTATTAGGCCTATGAGGTAAAAAGCAGAGAAGGCAACATGTGGTTTAGTCTGTACTGCATCAAAATCTAAGCCTACACATTTCCTCATTTTCTCGACTTCTTTCTTATCTTCAAACGTGTTCTTAAGTGACACCGCGAAAAATGATTGGTGCAACAATCTAATCTTAAAATAATTACTATTATTTATGTTTGTGTGGTATATAACCTATACTTGGGATGCTTACATGCAGATGTCAAAGTGTTTCTATTTTCGTATTGATGTGAATTAATGTGTAGATCCAAAGTTTAAACGGTAGGCCTATAGCTGTGACGTACAGTCACCTGACATCACCGTCAAATTAGAGGATATTTCAGAACTATTAACGTGGACAGCTCCCCTTAAGAGCATCTTAAGAGCAGTGCACGCGCGTTCACGCTACGAGCATGTTCGGGAAACAGTCGGAAAAAAACAAATGAACGTTCGTAAGATGAATCGTAGAAAACCCTCTCCGTCGTTATCGGGAAACTGGGCCCAGGTGTAGGAGAGATGGAGGTAGTAGAGTTCTGGTGGAGGAGAGATGGAGGTAGTAGAGTTCTGGTGGAGGAGAGATGGAGGTAGTAGAGTTCTGGTGGAGGGGAGATGAAGGCAGAAGAGTTGAGGGTGGAGGGGAGAAGGCAGTAGTTGTGGGGTAGTTGTGGGGTAGAGTGGGGAGTTTCCATGAGCGTTAGACTGTAGTTGTGGGGTAGTTGTGGGGTAGAGTGGGGAGAAGGCAGTAGTTGTGGGGTAGTTGTGGGGTAGAGTGGGGTGTTTCCATGAGCGTTAGACTGTAGCGTGTACTCACGTGAATTCTGGGAACTGGCATGTGCTGCTGTGTGGCTTCCACCTGACATGCCAGCAGCAAACCACATCTAATGTCCATACAGCTCCCCAAATGCATGTCAAATGAGGACAAGGCAGGCCAACACACACACACACACACACACACACAGGAGGAGGAGGTGGAGTGTGAGGAGGAGTGTAAGAAGTGTGAGGAGCGTGACCCAAACGGAGGACTGGGGATCTAGAGTTCACCAGCAGTAAGAGCTAGTTTTAGCCAGTACAGGGGATTTACACATTATCAGATAGCAGGTGGCCAAGCACTCAAGTTAGAGCCATGTGTGTGTGTGTGTGTGTGTGTGTGTGTGTGTGTGTGTGTATGTCAATGAGCATGTTAATGTTTGTGTGTGTGTGTGTGTGTGTGTCTGTGGTGTGTGTGTGTGTGTGTGTGTGTGCGTGTGTGTGTAGGCTCATCTGGTGTGTTTGTGTGTGTGTGTGTGTGTGTGTGTGTGTGTAGGCTCATGTGGTGTGTTTGTGTGTGTGTGTGTGTGTGTGTGTGTGTGTGTGTGTGTTTGCATTGGTGTGTATGCTCATGTGTTACCCATCTCTCACCACGTCACATCACATGACACATCACTCACGAGCTGAGATCTGGCACTCGCAATCCTGAGCGTATCTGGCGCTCCCAATCCTGAGCCTATCTGGTGCTCCCAATCCTGAGTCTATCTGGCGCTCCCAACGCTCCCAATCCTGAGCCTATCTGGCGCTCCCAACGCTCCCAATCCTGAGTCTATCTGGCGCTCCCAATCCTGAGTCTATCTGGCGCTCCCAACGCTCCCAATCCTGAGTCTATCTGGCGCTCCCAACGCTCCCAATCCTGAGTCTATCTGGCGCTCCCAATCCTGAGTCTATCTGGCGCTCCCAACGCTCCCAATCCTGAGTCTATCTGGCGCTCCCAATCCTGAGTCTATCTGGCGCTCCCAATCCTGAGGCTATAATACTAATTCAGTATTCATTGTTTCATCTCTCTAGTGTGTCTGGCCCTCTCTCCATTTATTGTCCTCTCTTACTGCTCAGCCTGTTCTCTCAATCCCTCCCAGTCTCTCTCTCCCTCTACTTCTCTCCATCTCTCTTTCTCTCTATCTCTCCCTCCTTCTCTCTTGCTCTCTTTCACTCTGTCCCTCCTCTCTCTGAACTGTGAAAGAGCATTCAGGGTCTGTGTGTGTGTGTGTGTGTGTGTGTGTGTGTGTGTGTGTGTGTGTGTGTGTGTGTGTGAGTGCGCTCTCAAACTCCTGGCTGGTTGCCCAGTGTGTTGGGACAGCAGCAGCAGCAGTAAGGTCTCTGATTGGTTGCTTCTGAGGTCGTGCTTGACCGGAGAGCTGGGTGCCGGTGTCCCCCAACTTGTTCTCTCTCTCACTCTCTCTCTCTCTTTCTGCATCTCTCTCTCTTTTCTGTCTGTTCTTTCCACCCTTCTATATCTTTCTTCTCTCTTCACTCTCTGTCTTTCACCCTCCATTTCTCTCCCTCTTTTTATCCCTTTTT
>NC_055971.1:32583270-32585770 GCF_018492685.1 Alosa sapidissima
GCCATAGATGCTCTACGGAGTGAGTTGACCTGAAGAAGAACTTAACTGACCTCCAGGCCCCCTCTAATCCTTCCACACCAGCATCTACAAAACCACCATCAACTGCCACTGCAACTGAGAGGGAAAAGCAGAAATCTTGCATCCCCCAAATGGCTGTACAGAAAGATAACCCACCTCATGAAACTAAAGAACCTGATCCTGAAATTGTGCTTTTATGTGATTCAAATGGGAAATTCATCAGCATGAAACGCCTTTTTCCGTCATCAAAAGCTGTAAAAATTAAAACTCCACGGACATCATCTCCCTTGGAAAACATCCAGAAAATTAAAGCAATGAGTCTTAAACATCTGATAATCCACACGGGGACCAATGACTTTATGCCATCTAAAGGTAACAATGTGGTTAACAAAATTGCAGAGGTGGTGATTCAGGCAAGGAAGACTTTCCCTAAAACTAAGATTTTTGTATCTACCATCCTGCCTCGTTCAGATGTCTCCACTCACCTGATTGCAGAAGTAAACAAAGGAATACTATATGAATCAACATATGAAGCAGTCATCAATAACAATGAACAAATGATTGATAATTTCATTATGACCAAATACCAACCAAATGCTGAGAACGTAAATATGGCTTGTAACCACCTAAACAATATATTAATACATTTAGCAAAAACAGCTAATGTAAAACAAATCTCTAGAATGAAAGGAAATAGAACAAAATTCAAAGAGGATTGGTTTGATAAAGACTGCAATGCAGCAAGGATAAAGTTAAGAGAATTATCCAATATCAAACATTGAAACCCAAACGATACTGATAGCAGAATAAGATATCATCTTGAATTAAAAAAATATAAAAAAATGATACAAAACAAAAAATCATCTTACATGTCCAAAGAACTAGACAAAATCGAACGGTCAATAAATCAAAACACATTCTGGTCAAATTGGAAAAAGCTAACAAGTGCTGGCAAGTCTGAGACTCCAATTAAAAACAGCCAGATATGGATGAACCATTTTAAAAATCTTTACCAGAACCCAGAAAGCATGGAACTTGAACCAGGACAACTCACAATAATAAAGAAACAAAAGTGTTTGGAGGAAACAATCAAAGATTACCAAAATCCCTTAGACATGCCCTTCACGGTATTTGAATTAAAAGACAAACAAACTTAAAAAACTTAAACCTAGAAAAGCTTCCGGTATTGACCGTATCTCCACTGAGATGCTAAAATATATCAACTCAAAACTCAAAGAAGCCATAACCAAATTGTTTAACCTAGTTCTCAACAGTGGAGTCTTCCCCTCAATTTGGAATAAAGGCCTTATTACCCCTATATTCAAATCTGGTGATAAATTAAATCCAAACAATTACTGAGGCATTTGCATCACAAGTAACTTAGGAAAGTTATTTTGCAGCATCATTAATAAACGAATTCTAACATTCCTTGATGACCACAAAATTCTGAACAATAGTCCAATTGGTTTTCTACCAAATCATTAAACTTCCGACCACATATACACACTCCAGACACCAATAAATAAACATGTACATAACTCCGAAAAAGAAAAAATCTTTGCATGCTTTGTAGATTTCCAAAAAGCCTTTGATAACATCTGGCATAAAGGTCTATTCTTTAAAATGTTAGAAGCTGGAATTGGAGGGAAAACGTATGATTTGATAAAAACAATGTATAAAAATAATATAAATAGTGTTCGGTTAGGAAATAAAAGAACAGAGTTCTTTAAACAAGAACGTGGAGTAAGACAAGGCTGTAGCTTAAGTCCGACATTATTCAATTAATATATTAACGAACTTGCCACACTGTTAGAGAAATCAGCTGCTCCTGGACTGACTCTCCATGACAAGGATGTGAAATTTCTCATGTTCGCCGATGACCTGGTTTTACTTTCACCAACAGCGGACAGGTTGAGACAAAATTTAGACATTTTAAATCAATATTGCCAAACATGGTCCTTAAAAATAAATTTAAATAAAACCAAAATAATGATATTCCAAAAGAGAGCACGATCAACAAAGAATAAATTCCTATTCACTTTAGGCCCTGATATTTTAGAACACACAACCAACTACACATAAATGCATCTGGCAGTTTTATTCCAGGATTGCAAGCGTTAAAAAATAAAGCCCGAAGAGCATTCTATTCAGTGTATAAAACAATTAACAAATATCAACCTCCCATCAACATTTGATTAAAAATACTCTATGGCTCAGAAATTTGGGGTCCACCATTACTTCTTTCAAAAAAACCTTGGGACCAGACTGAAATTGAAAAACTCCACACAGAAATATGTAAATCTATTCTGCATGTCCATAGAAGTACAACAAATAATGCCTGCAGAGCAGAGTTAGGTCGCTTCCCCCCTGTCCCTGGCCATCACCAAAAGAGTTATGAAATATTGGATACACTTAAAAAATGCAAACACTATTAGTTACCATCACAAAGCACTACTGACTAACATAGCAGACCCACAAAAAG
>NC_055971.1:32590770-32592720 GCF_018492685.1 Alosa sapidissima
AAAATAACCCAGCCGCTGGTTAACTATTGGACCAACACCACATTGAGTTATCCTAACCCAATGGTCTGGGTACATTATTAAACCCAGCAGGTTGGGTATGATTCTAACCCAAAACGCTAGGTTATATCAACACAACGTTAGTTAAATTGACACAATAGACTGGGTAAAGGTAACAAATTTGCTGGGTTATAAACTATATAAATGTTGAGTAAAATTCACACAGTATATTGGGTATAGATTCAACCCAAACCACTGGGTTACATCAACAGAACTGCTAGTTAAAATGACCAGTTGTTGGGTTTTCCAAACCCAGTATTTGGGTTGCATTGAGAGAAAATGGGCAACAAATAGTCATGCAATGAAATAAAACAGTTCGACATAATAATGTATTTGACAGTTTACTTTATTTTTGAACGGATAGCCTACTCTAAAAGCAGAATGTGAAGTTACATCCATGAAGGCAGCTAGATTCCACTGTCCATTTGGGGGTCAGCCCTGTCAATCAAAGAAAGAAAAAGAGTGAATTAATCACTGCTATTTACAGAACTTTATATCAAGACTTTCACGAACCATTATCAGTGAATGATGTTGACAAACATTAAAAATCCCCCAGGAGACAAAATATTAGCGCAACACACTCGGAAACCATGACCACCTCATGGAGTTGTTTAACATTAGCAGACTGACAAACACATTCAGTAATGTTAACGTTAGTGGCAGTGATACCGTTGGCTAGCTCATGTTAGTTAAATCCAAGTTGTGTGTAACGTTAATGTTACCACCAAAAAACCACCCAGTAAGTTACATGGCAGTATAATATGAAGCTACCCTGAATGAATTAATGTTGTTTGGCATGATGATTACTGTACGTGTGAAGAGACTACTTCGACTATACATTAGCTGACACACATGCTGCACTACCACGATACATATTTAATTAACGTTAGCATACCAACCGTCTGCTAACATTAACCTAGCCGCAGAGAATGTCTAATAAGGGGCTCTGCTAGCCAGCTGTTGGTATGCTAATTTTAGTTTGTTGTAATAGTTTGTTCTGTTTCTGTTCAGCAGTTCATACCCAGTGAACACAGAACTGTTTTTTTAAATTTAACATTAACATGAGCAGTATCTAATTGTAAGTTAATGTTAGCTAACGTTAGCTGGCTTGAATGATACAATTCTTAAGATGCTTGAGGCTGGACGAAATTGGCAGGCAGAATATCCATTCATATCACGAAGGGTATCTCTGGGTGGACTTTTAAAATCTGTCTGATTAAAAAAACGTTAAAAGCAGATACATACCTTCCGAAATCGCCTGATTTCCATTGCATGTTGACAGCTGCTGGACTGCATGGACGGTTGAAAGAATAACGATTTCCCCCGAACTCTCAAATAACTATGCAGCTGTGTTAAAGTTACCCTGGTGCTGAGTAGTGTACTCACGTCAGGTGGGGGAGAGGAGGGGCGCTGTCCTAAACTATCAACCCAACAAGCTGGGTTACAGAAAATAACCCAACATGAGTAAAAACAACCCCACACAATGACCCAACAGTTTCAACCCAACGTTTGGGTTGAGAAAATAACCCAGCATTTTTTAGAGTGTAAATGAGGTTTGTGTGTGTGCTGGGATACGAGAGAGAGGGAGAGAGGGAGAGAGAGGGAGAGAGAGAGGGAGAGAGAGATGAAGGGAGCTCCTGGCTGTTTGTGTGCATGTTGATTGGGTTGTGGAGGAAAAGGCAGTCTTGTAAGTTCTGTTGATGGATGTTGTTTACATTCAGAGGAGACGACAACGACAAATGAACTTAAATTTGGTAACATTAACATTAATCTCAGAGACTTCAACTAGCTTTAAACTATTCCTGATGCATCAAGCCATTTACGGAATGGTGCTGCAATGCAAATTGTGATTTGGACTGTGCCATTAGGAAATGTGAAAGTCTAGCAAAACAA
>NC_055971.1:32620720-32623220 GCF_018492685.1 Alosa sapidissima
GCAGCTGCAGCTGACCAACGCCATGATGCCCGGCACTCAGCTCCAGCCTGTGGTGAGAGTGGACGCCACACCACACACTCCTCTCATGAACACACACTACCATAACTTTACACACACTACCATCACATACAGTATACACACACTACCATCACTTTACACACACTACCATCATATTTATACACACACTACCATCACTTTACACACACTACCATCACATTTATACACACACTACCATCACTTTACACACACTACCATCACATTTATACACACACTACCATCATATTTATACACACACTACCTTCACATTTATACACACACTGCCATCACATTTATACACACACTACCATCATATTTACACACACTACAATCACTTTACACACACTACCATCACATTAAACACACTACCATCACATTTAGACACACTACCATCATATTTATACACACACTACCATCACATTTATACACACACTACCATCATATTTACACACACTACCATCACTTTACACACACTACCATCACTTTACACACACTACCATCATATTTATACACACACTACTATCATATTTATACACACACTACCTTCACATTTATACACACACTACCATCACATTTACACACACTACCATCACTTTACACACACTACCATCACATTAAACACACTAACATCACATTTAGACACACTACCATCACATTTACACACACACTACCTTCACATTTATACACACACTACCATCACATTTACACACACTACCATCACTCTACACACACTACCATCACATTAAACACACTAACATCACATTTAGACACACTACCATCACATTTACACACACACTACCATCACATATATTTACACACACTACCATCACTTTTATACACACTACCATCACATTTATACACACTACCATCACATTACATTAACACACTACCATCACATTAACACACTGCAATAACATTACATTTACACACACTACCATCACATTTACACACACTAACATCACATTTACACACACACACTACCATCACATTTACACACACACTACCATCACATTTACACACACTACCATCACATTTACACACACTACCATCACATTTATATACGCTAGCATCATATTTACACACACTACCATCACATTTACACACACTACCATTACCATTACATTTACACACACTACCATCACATTTGCACACACTACCATCACATTTACACACACTACCATCTCATTTACACTGTGCAGAACGGACCACACCACTCTCTGAACCCCTACAAATATTACGAGATATGAAATATTTTACATTAGAATACAGCCTCACATCTTACAGGACACCCTAACAGTTTAAAAAGTATTTAGATACACACTGAAGTCGTGAAATCAGATTGTGTTGATCTTTAAAAAAATACACATTGGATGTTTTCTATAATCATGTGGCCATGGCAGAAAGAGCCTTGCTTCAGTGTTCAGTCCACAGTCCACAGGCCACAGTGTACACAGGCCTTGTGTAGCATATATCTCTGATCTGAAACTACATCACCTCAGTGCAAGCACATGAATGGAACTTCCTCAGAGGTCCTGAAAGTAAACAAGTGCTCAGGCATCTCATGTCTTCTCTGTATTTTGTTTTGATTTGGATTTTGGCTGATTCTGGCTCCCTGGTCCTGTAGGTCCCCCAGGTTGTGTGCAGTCTGTTGCCAAAGCACACACACACACACACACACACCTCCCCCTCCCTCTCCTTCTCTCCTCTCCTCTCCTCCAGCCACAGCTGAATTATCGAGTTAGCGCCACTCGCTGGTGGCAAATTAGCATTCTGGCTCCGAGAAGGGCCCTGGGTCACCCTCCAGCTCACACACTTCCCCGGGAGCTCACAGAGAGAGAGAGGGAGAGAGAGGGGATGGAATAGAGGGGAAAAAGAGATGGACGAAGAGGAGATATAAACTGAGATGACTAGAGAGAGAGGGAGAGAGAGAGAGAGAGAGAGAGAGAGAGAGAGAGAGAGAGAGAGGGAGAGAGAGCGGAAAAAGATAGAGAGAGAAAGAGAGATGCAGAACTATCAGCCAAGTTAATCTAAGGAATCAATTTACGCTGGTCGCATTGGCAGACTGCTGGGGACCGATGGTTAATATGAATTCACTATTTTAATTGGAGTCTGCAGGAGAGAGAGCTAGCGGAGCCTGGCCGCAATTAAAAGCTAGAGTATAAAACTTAACACTGACAGAGAGAGAGAGAGAGAAGAGAGGAGGAGTGATATAGAGTTAAAGAGAAAGAGAGGAGGAGAAGGAGGATGTGTGTGTGTGAGAGAGAGAGAGAGAAAAGGGGAGATTGTGATAGAGAGAAAAGAGGAGGAGAGAGAAGGTAGAAAGAGTGATATAGAGTGAAAGAGAAAGAGAGGAGGAGAGGGAGGGTGTGTGTGAGAGAGAGAGAGAGAGAGAGAGAGAGAGAGAGAGATGTTAATGTGTGTGATTGGCAGAGCTCGTGTGTCCGTCTCCGTTATGTAAAAGCAG
>NC_055971.1:32628220-32633220 GCF_018492685.1 Alosa sapidissima
ACATGCTTTTATATTGCTACTGTACGTTGGCCTCCTACCCATGCTGCAGGAACATGCTTTTATATTGCTACGTTGGCTGCTCATACTGCAGGAACATGCTTTTACAGTATATTGCTACTGTACGTTGGCCTCCTACCCATGCTGCAGGAACATGCTTTTATATTGCTATGTTGGCCTCCTACCCATGCTGCAGGAACATGCTTTTATATTGCTACGTTGGCCGCTCAAGCTGCAGGAACATGCTTTTATATTGCTACGTTGGCCTCTCACGCTGCAGGAACATGCTTTTATATTGCTACATTGGCCTCCAGCGACCGCATGAGGTGAAGGAAAAGAGATTAAAAAACTCTCCAGCCCAACAGTCTTGGCGTAAACATGTCCGGGATAATGACACGTCCTGGCTGAACTGTTGGAAATGCCCGCCCATTCTTCTACACTGGGGTGTGTTTCCCAAAACCATAGTTGCTGACCTGTTACCAACTTAGTTGGTTGGCACTGGGAAATTGCACTGCAACCAACAAAGTTGCTAACTTAGTTAGCCACTATGGTTTTGGGAAACATGTCCCTGGTCATCATACTGCCCCCTCCCACCCTCTCTAATGACCACACTGGCAATACAAGTACACTAATAATGACACTAATAACTCTAATAATAATGAGAAGTTACAATAATAAAGCACTGAAATCTGTGTCTTCTGATCATCTGTAATGAGATTTCACAGTCATTTTGTCCTGCAACCCAGGATCAGTCTCTGAGACTGCCTCTCCCTCTCTCTCTCTCTCTCTCTCTCTCTCTCTCTCAACTCAATTAAATTCAATTGAGCTTTATTGGCATGATAATTTGAATTGTAACATCATGCATCATACAGTGCTGTAACAGTGGAACAGCAGGACTACGAGGAGAGATCTATGGAAAGCATCTATACTGTATATCTTGCTGCGACTCATGCGTTCATTTGTTCCTCTCCAAATAGTATTCTTAGACTTTGATCCGTAAAGTTTTGGAGGTCTGGGTGCATTTCTCTGAATTTAGGAAATAATTGATCTCGTATTTCTTTCCATTGGGAGCATACAGCCAAGAAGTAAAGCTCTGTTTCTATGGCACCTTGGTTGCAATTGGTGCACAGCCTGTCTTCTCTGGGCAGCCAGGTTTGCCTGTGTCTGACTCTGCCCTTCTCAATAGCCAGACTGCGATTGCTTAGTCTGTACCTGGTCAGGGTTTTTCTCTGTCTAGTATCAGTGACTGTGGATAGGTAGTCTGCCACAGTGTACTCTCTGTTTAGGGCCAAATAACATTGAAGTTTTTGTTGTTTCAGTCCAATATACAGTAATTAATTAATTGTAATTATGTAATTTTCTCTCTCTCTCTCCCTTTCTTCTCCCTCCCCCCTCTCTCTCTCTCTCCCTCTCTCTCTCTCTCTCTCTCTCCCTCTTTCTCGCTGGCAGCCAATGTTCTCGATGGCCCCTAGCCTGGCCACCAATGCCACGGCCGCTGCTGCGTTTAACCCATACCTGGGTCCCGTGTCGCCCGGCCTCATGCCCACGGACATCATGCCCAGCACGCCTGTCCTGGTGACCAGCAGTCCCAACGTCCAGGTGCCCGCTGCTGCCGCCGCCGCCGCCGCTCAGAAGCTGATGAGGACGGACCGCCTGGAGGTACAGTGTGCACATCCCACAATGCACTCTGCTAGAGTTCAGCCTACCACGGGGTGCAGTAGCAGTCTCTGTCAACATATTCCGGTCTGACTGTGATAAGGCTATTAGGCAGAGGGGGGAAAAAAACAATATAAGCAGCTGAAATCAGCTGCTAAAATCACAAAGCTAATGCTATGTTTACACATGTGCTGCGAGCAAGCTAATGCTACATGTGCTGCGAGCAAGCTAATGCTACATGTGGTGAAAGCAAGCTAATGCTATGTTTACACATGTGCTGCGAGCAAGCTAATGCTACATGTGGTGAAAGCAAGCTAATGCTACATGTGCTGCGAGCAAGCTAATGCTACATGTGGTGAAAGCAAGCTAATGCTATGTTTACACATGTGCTGTGAGCAAGCTAATGTTACATGTGCTGCAAGCAAGCTAATGCTATGTTTACACATGTGCTGCGAGCAAGCTAATGCTACATGTGCTGTGCAAAACCCTGGGGAGATGAGCTAAGCTCAGGTTGGACTTCATCCCATCCAGTCAGAAGACATCTGAGAGCTGAAACTGAAATTGCTAAAAATTTAGGAAGAGTTACTGATTTTATGTATGTTTGTGTGGCCAAAATGTTACTTGGAAAATGCTCAAACGCTGAATAGTGAAGATATTATCTAAGCTTCAGCCTTTTCAGATGATTTACAATGAGGACTCTAGCACAAAAGCTCCTTCCTCACAAAGCGTTTTTTGCTGTCTGATTTTTGTAATTTAGTGTTAAAGCCAAAGACAATAGCACATTGTTTTTTTCACATCATCTACAAATCATTTGAACTCGTTGCCTGCTCAGCTGCCTAAATCAAAGAGGCCCTCTGAGAGCTTGGCTCTAACACTTCTTATTTGTTCATTTTAATTAGTATTAAACACACAGATGTCGGTTACAGTATATCCCCCTCTATTAACATAATATCCTCATTAACCAGACTAGGGCAGAGAGCTACACGCTAATCAGCATATCTCAGCGCAGACTTGAGATACACACAGCCCTCTTCCATTCTCACTAATAAAACTAAGATTGTCCTGTTACAAGAGGCTTTGCATCAGGCAGCCAGCACCTATGTAATGTGAGTGTAATCACTCCACGTGTGCTAGACCTCTCTTATGCCTTTTCCACCAGCGCCGCTCTGGTTGTAGTTCGGAGGTCAGTGCTTGTGCCAGTTCGGTGTTGGTTCTACATGCCCACTTTAGAAGAACCAGCTTGCTTTTTCATGGACTGCCGCAGAGAGGAGCAAGGTCGTGTAGCCTAGTCAAAGTCGTGTAGTCAAGGTCGTGTACCAGAGAGGAGCAAGGTTGTGTAGCCTAGTCAAGGTTGTGTAGCCTAGTCAAGGTCGTGTACCAGAGAGGAGCAAGGTCGTGTAGCCTAGTCAAGGTCGTGTACCAGAGAGGAGCAAGGTCGTGTAGCCTAGTCACTGGGCGCCAGAGAGGAGCAAGGTCGTGTAGCCTAGTCAAGGTCGTGTAGCCTGGTCAAGGTCGTGTAGCCTAGTCACTGGGCGCCAGAGAGGAGCAAGGTCGTGTAGCCTAGTCAAGGTCGTGTAGCCTGGTCACTCTGCGCCAGAGAGGAGCAAGGTCGCGTAGCCGAGTCACTGCAACCAAAACGTTTATCCTAAAGTTTAAACATGAGTTAGCTAGCGGTTGGCAAATTGAATAACAATATGCGTGGTACATAAGCATAAGCTAAAGTTAGCATACACAGTGTTATAGCCTACAAATAAAATGTTAGAGTAGTATTAATATGTATGTTATATTAATAAATTATGATTTGGTCTCTGCTGAAACCAGGGGGGGGTGGAACCAAGGGAGGATGATGCAGAGGAGAACGACAGAACTGTCTTGCCATAGGACTCTTATCATAGTTAATACACTATTAATACACTATTAAATCAGACTTATCATAGTTAATACACTATTAATACACTATTAAATCAGACTCTTATCATAGTTAATACACTATTAAATCAGACTCTTATCATAGGTAATAAACTATTAAATCAGACTCTTATCATAGGTAATACACTATTAATAAACTATTAAATCTTATCATAGGTAATAAACTATTAAATCAGACTCTTATCATAGGTAATACACTATTAAATCAGACTCTTATCATAGGTAATAGGTAATAAACTATTAAATCAGAGTCTTATCATAGGTAATAAACTATTAAATCAGACTCTTATCATAGGTAATAAACTATTAAATCAGAGTCTTGTCATAATAAACTATTAAATCAGAGTCTTGCCATAGGTAATAAACTATTAAATTAGAGTCTTGTCATAATAAACTATTAAATCAGAGTCTTGTCATAATAAACTATTAAATCAGAGTCTTGCCATAGGTAATAAACTATTAAATTAGAGTGTTGTAATAATAAACTATTAAATCAGTCTTGTCATAGGTAATAAACTATTAAATTAGAGTCTTGCCATAGATAATAAACTATTAAATCAGAGTCTTGCGATAGGTAATTTAATAAACTATTAAAGCATTGTCATTGGGCATATCCCATAATTTCATTGTTCAAAACATCAGCAAGAGTAAGCTAGCCTAAGCTACGCTGTAACCATATTATTTGAAACGAACAAACAAACAATAATAGCCTATATAAACAAAGCAACTGACTTGCAATGCATGCTGGGAAGCAAACATCATCATGTCTTCAGTATGTTACATAAACAAGGTGCAAAAAATAGCTTCTATGACGTTAGTTATAATAAGGGTCCTCCAAAGCTTTTTTTTCATTATAAAATATGTGTGTGTGTGTGTGTGTGTGTATGTGTGTGTGTGTGTGTGTGTTTAGGCCATATTAAGGGCTGGGAATGTAACATTTAGCGAAGCCTGCACCCCTTTAACAAGTCCACTTAACACTTACCCTTACATCAGCCAGTGGAAAAAGTCAGAATTGTCAAGTCAAATACGTTGTTGATGTTTTAGAGCTGAAGTGGATTGGACCTGGGGAAAAAACATCTATAGGGGAGCACACTGTGAGCGTTCATATTTTTTCTCTCTGAAAGGTTACAAAAATTTCACAGAAAAATCGCAATTTTGAATATTGTATGTGCATATAATCATATGTTATTCTTAAGCTCACTAGCAGTTACTCATAATAATGTGTTCAGACTAGAAATGGTCAGTTTGAAAGCAGTTAGCGAACGCTCTTAGCCTTCTCCAGTTCAGATTCATTCTAGCCTAATTTGCCTGGAAATGAGTTTGCTATAAATACCCTGCACCATTTTTAGCTGCTTGCATGGGTCTCATTCAAAAGCAATGGAGCATTATTATTGCGCCCGGACATTCAAACTATCAGG
>NC_055971.1:32638220-32668220 GCF_018492685.1 Alosa sapidissima
TTTTACTTTACAGCTCTGTCCAGAGGGACAGTATCCTGAACTCACCTCTTCTGTTGACGCTGACACTGGTGTTTTGCGGGCACTATTTAATAAAGCTGCAAGTGTTGGAAGTGTGTGTGTGTGTGTGTGTGTGCGTGTGTGTGTGTGCGTGTGTGTGTGTGTGTGTGCGTGTGTGTGTGTGTGTGTGTGTGTGTGCGTATGTGTGTGTGTGTGTGTGTGTTCGTGTGTATGTGTGCGTGTGTGCGTGCGTGTGTGTGCGCGTGTGTGTGTGTGTGTGTGTGTGTGCGTGTGTGTGTGTGTGTGTGTGTGTGCGTGTGTGTGTGTGTGTGTGTGTGTGTGTGCATGTGTGTGTGCGTGTGTGCGTGTGTGCGTGTGTGTGTGTGTGTGTGTTCGCGTGTATGTGTGTGTGTGTGTGTGTGTGTGTGTGTGTGTGCGTGTGTGTGTGTGTGTGTGCATGTGTGTGTGTGTGTGTGTGTGTGTGTGTGTGTGTGTGTGTGTGTGTGCGTGTGTGTGTGTGTGTGTGTGCATGTGTGTGTGTGTGTGTTTGTGCGTATGTGTGTGTGTGTGTGTGTGTGTGTGTGTGTGCGTGTGTGTGTGTATGTGTGTGTGTGTGTGTGTGTGTGTGTGTGTGTGTGTGTGTGTGTGTGCGCACGCGCGCCAGTCTCTCTCCACACTTCACTGTGAGCGCCTCTGTCTCCTCCCCTCAGGTGTGTCGTGAGTACCAGCGTGGGAACTGCACGCGCGGTGAGAACGACTGCCGCTTCGCCCACCCCTCCGACAGCACCATGATCGACACCAACGACAACACCGTCACCGTCTGCATGGACTACATCAAGGGACGCTGCACCCGAGACAAGTGCAAGTACTTTCACCCGCCACCCCACCTGCAGGCCAAGATCAAGGCTGCCCAGCACCAGGTCAACCAGGCTGCCGCTGCCGCCGCTATGGTAGGTCTGCCCCCTCAAACCCCCCCCTCACACTGACCAATCAGGGCATAGCCTCACCCCTCTCCACCTCGTCCACCACGACAGCACATAGTCCAGGCACCACTCCCCCCTCCTCACTCTAGGAGTCATGTCCAGTTGTAAAGGTAATGTGTGTTTTAATGGTTTACTCTTTTTTCTTCTCAAAGCCCAACATGTGCATAACAGTGTGTTGTAATTAACCCTCGTCCTTGTAACTAAGTGTTATAACATGCGTTATAACGGTTTATTACAAAACCAGAAGTGCTTGTTGAACGGGTGCTCAGTGTCACTCGGTCCAGTGATGCCAGTTATGCCTTGTGCCACCCCCTGGTCAGGCCACTTCTCCTGGAGTGCAGTCGGTTTAATGAGGCCACTATCGCCATTCACCTCAAACAAACACTTTCCTTTTACACATAAGGCTCGGAGTGGCCAGAAGCACTCTTGATGACCACCAGGGGATGCTGTGCAAGGCATAATTGAATTCATTACATGTATTGTTTTGTGCCACTGACTGTGGACCCTAAAAAAACAGTAGGCTTGTTCTTTGTGACCTAATTGCTATTTGCTAAAGTAGAACCAGTGAGCGAGCAGTAGCTGTAGCAAGCTTCTCTCTTCCTAGCACAGTAAATAACCGTCTGTTCTTTACACCAAGCCAGTAGTTATGACAGTAAACAACACAAGTAGCGTTACTGTGCATGCATTAGTCTTGTTTGTTGTTGTATATTGCATTCCGATGATTTGTTTTTGTTTATTTGTTTGTTTGTTTTCTC
The DNA here is from genome assembly GCF_018492685.1 of Alosa sapidissima. Classification (NCBI taxonomy): domain Eukaryota; kingdom Metazoa; phylum Chordata; class Actinopteri; order Clupeiformes; family Clupeidae; genus Alosa; species Alosa sapidissima. The sequence goes on from NC_055971.1 coordinate 32,639,956, forward strand.
ACCTACCCAAACTGCACTGCTGCCCCCATGGTGCACCTCTGCTTGCTGTTTATGTTAATGCGCTTGAACCCCATTGGCCCATTGCCGTCATGTGCTCGCTGCCTGCTAATTAAGACTCAGTCGGCTGTCAAATCACTGAAGCGACCCCTCGAGACAACCTTTGACCTGGTATTATGACCTTTCACCTTTTAGCTTGGCATGTAGCTGTATGATAGATGATAGACTTGAACTAAAACATTTTTTAATTTTAACTATTTTAACTATTATTTCTATTTTATTTCTTTGTATGTTTTTCCGTTTGTGCAAAGAATTCATAAACGGGGTGATCAATTGACTGTGACACAGCCAGTATATTCTGAATATTCTAAAACAGCATGTCTAACATTTCAAAGCCAACCACAGGATTGTGTGCGACTGGTTGTCTTTCAGAATAACAAATAAGCCTAGCCCATCACAGTCAATTCATCACTTCTACCTCAATATAAGAAGATTGGAGGAACATTTAGTAGTATGTTACATGTGATGTGGCATGACTTTTCTTTTATGTGAGAGTCAAAGTAATATTTAATTATCTTGCATGTTGATCCTTGTTTCTAGTTTCTAGTCCTGCATGTCTAGTTTGGGAATGGGTGCTCCCATAGAGCAGTAGTTAACATGGTGTAGACTTCTCTATCAAGGAGCCAGTAGCGCAGCCTTGTTAATCTCCTTTCCCCTGTTGCTTCAGTTTGCCCTTGTTATGCTTTAAAAGGCCATTTCTCCTACCGAGTTTCAGTCCTCAACCAGATCTGACCTGATTTGGGATGGACCTGACCAATCAGAGACGATCTGACCCTGATTTGGGATGGGCCTGGCCAATCAGAGACAGATCTGACCCTGATTTGGGATGGGCCTGGCCAATCAGTGGCCAGTTCCGGGCCAGGTCCGGCTCAGGTCTGGCTCAGGTCTGGCTCAGGTCTGGTTTCGGTGTGACTGAGATTCGGCTTCTGTCTGGAGCATCTTCCTGAATCCCTTAGGCATCACAGTGGCAGTGTAAAGTCGATGTCTATTTGAGTACAGCTTTGGGAGAATGATGCCTGCCTTATTTGTATACTTTACTATGGTGGTGTTGTTCTTTGTGCTTCGTTTGTTTATGACATGGTATATATTCATTGATGTGCACATTAGTCTAGTGTCTGCACCACTGTCTTGCTTTAAACAGAGCAGAGTAGCCCAGCGCTTGCTTGCTGGTTGTTAAAACAAAGACATTGATGTGCAATACATGGCAAAGGTGCTTTCTTGACCTCTAACAAGATGTATGTTCTCTCTATTTCTCCACTTCACCTGTCACTCCGCCTCCCCCCCCCCCTTTCCCCTCCATCTGATTGGCAGGGACTGCCGTCCATCTTGCCTCCGTTACCAAAGAGACCCGCACTTGAAAAAACCAACGGTGCCACTGCCATGTTCAACGCTGGCATGTTCCAGTACCACCAGGCTCTCTCCAACATGCAGTTCCAGCAGCAGGCCGCCTTCATACCGTCAGGTAGGGGGCGCCCTCACGCGCACATTCACCTTTGACCTTTCAGCCCTGACCCCACAAGACCCTGACATACATAGTGTGCTATACAGTATCGGGAGTAACTCTATGGTGATTATTCACTATATACAGTATTATGAGTAACTCTATGGTGATTATTCACTATATACAGTATTGTGAGTACCTCTATGGTGATTATTTACTGTATACAGTATCATGAGTAACTCTATGGTGATTATTCACTATATTCAGTATTGTGAGTACCTCTATGGTGATTATTCCCTATATACAGTAGTGCGCTATACAGTATCATGAGTACCTCTATGGTGATTATTCCCTATAGACCCTTATAGCCATTTCAATGGCCCTTCCGGTGGAAACAACAGAAAACAACATTGACCTAATGGTAACTTGGGGACAAAAAAAGACACTTGTTTTGTAGAGCATTAGGCTAAAGTCTGATTCATTTTCATTTCAAAGTATCTGCATTGGTTTTGAACGTTTCAACCTGAAACCCTTGGAACAGATTGAAACGGTCTATATAGTGAGTAACTCTATGGTAGTTATTTACTGTACAGTAAGTACCTCTATGGTGTTTTTTCACTCTATAGTAACTCTATGGTAGTTATTTTCTTGCATAGTGCACTATACAGTATTGTGAGTAACTGTATGGTGCTTATTCAACACATAATGCACTCATTATAATGAGTACCTCTATGGTGGTTTTTCACTCTATAGTAACTCTATGGTAGTTATTTACTCTATAGTGAGTAATTCTATTGTGGTTATTCACTAGTGCACTATGACGTGAATGGGTGGAGGTTTTTTAACACAGGCTAATAACATTTCTGTATGCTAACCACATTGTTTACTGCCTGTGTAACCACTAACATAGACGCTAATCAGTCACTGCATTCTCTCATCCCTCTGTCCTGGGCTGAGTTTCACAAAGGCTTATCCATATCCATCATTCAGCAACAAATAAAGCTCTAGGAAATTCAGTCCAGTGCGATACAAAAAACTTGTGGAAGCACCACTGCAACTTCACTATCTATTTTAGCTAGCTTTAGCTAGGTAGCGCAAATCAGTGGGTGTGTTGGAGTTCTGGTAGCACTGCACAGATCTGGCAGCATCTTACAATACAAACAAGCATCACGTCCAGCCAGATCTGCACAACAACGGAAGAAGTTGAACATGCCCTGATTTAGCTCTACCAGAACACAACCCTCGGAGAAGTTGAACGTGCCCTGATTTAGCTCTACCAGAACACAACCCTGGAAGAAGTTGACTGTGCCCATTGATTTAACGTTACCAGAACACAACCCTGGAAGAAGTTGAACGTGCCCATTGATTTAACGTTACCAGAACACAACCCTGGAAGAAGTTGAACGTGCCCATTGATTTAACGTTACCAGAACACGAAGTAAGGCAATGCGCTGCCTTCAGAAACAGTCCTTGTTGTAACCTCTCTGTACACCCAATCCACTAAAGTGTAAGGCCATTTTGAGCCTTGTCAGTTTATTTTATTTGCCCCATGCCCGCTGCTACAGGCTAATGTAGTTGCTAATGCAAACCACAGTCTAGCTCAAAACTCCTGCGATTAACATTATTTTGCTCCCGAACAGAAGTTTGAACATGTTATCGTCCATAAATAGACCCCAGGCTGCTTTAACTCTGGATCATCCCTTTGAGGGAATCCAAACAGCTCTTAGCAAGACTTTCACTCATTTCACTCAGAAAGGAACCATTCTAAACATGAAAAGAGAATCAAATTCAGCCAGACACACACACACACACACACACACACACACATTCACTTAACCAAACATGAAAAGAGAATCAAATTCAGCCTTAGACTTCAATAAGCTCACTGCTACATCTACTAGCTGTGCACCCATGCAAAGCATAGACATAGACACACTAGGGAATTCATGTTTACTGGTGTTTCCTGTGATTACTCACTCTTTTCACACACACACACACACACACACCACACACACACAGACACTGCATTGTGTCTAACTCACAGAGCTATGCTGGAGCAGTCAGGATGAACCATCATTACCAAATCTCATAAGCATGCACACACATAGACACAGAGACAGCAATGTACACATATTCACATCCCCCCCCCACACACACACACACACACACTCACATACCTACACACACACACTCACGTACCAGCCCCCTGCCCCCACCGCTTCACCCAACCCCACCCCATGTCACCCCATGTCACCCCACGCCACCCCACCCCCATCCGACGGCCCTAAAAATAGCCCCACTGCCAGCACTAGTGATTCCATGCCATCAGGGCGATGAGATCAGTGGGCACAGCGTACACTGCCTTGTGCTTGGCAGACTCCAGGATGGCTTCAACACACACACCCACACACACACACACACACACACACACACACAGGCAGGCCACATCCATCCACCACCTAACTAGATGTCCAGGACATAAACAGAAAAGAATAGAACAGCATGTTCTACAGGACATGAACAGAGTAGAATAGCATGTTGCACAGGACATGAATAGAATAGAACAGCATGTTGCACAGGACATGAACAGAATAGAACAGAATAGAACACAACAGCATGTTGTACAGGACATGAATAGAATAGAACAGCATGTTGTACAGGACATGAATAGAATAGAACAGCATGTTGCACAGGACATGAACAGAATAGAATAGCATGTTGTACAGGACATGAATAGAATAGAACAGCATGTTGCACAGGACATGAACAGAATAGAATAGCATGTTGTACAGGACATGAACAGAATAGAACAGCATGTTGTACAGGACATGAACAGAATAGAATAGCATGTTCTACAGGACATGAACAGAATAGAACAGAATAGAACAGAACAGCATGTTGTACAGGACATGAATAGAATAGAACATCATGTTGCACAGGACATGAACAGAATAGAATAGCATGTTCTACAGGACATGAACAGAATAGAACAGAACAGCATGTTGTACAGTTTCACAGGACCCCAGATAAATATGTCTCAAGTTGTTCAGCACTGTTTGTAGACTAATTGAAATAGCTGAGAAACTGTGTCCTCTGCACCTCCTGACTATGGCCTTGATGTTGACCTTGACCTTTTCCCCAGGATCTTACTCTCTTCCTTGTCTGTTCTTTGTCCACTGTCTCTAATGACTGGGTGTGCTGGCCTGTGTGACCTCTCCTCCTCACTCTCCCCCTTTCTGACCCTCCTCCTGTCACAATGCATGATGACCAGGCTCAATATTGTGCATGACACCTGCAACAAGTGTTGGTAGGTGCTGGTGTATCTTTCTTCAATTGGTGTGTTTTGTTTTTTTTTTCTTTTATGGGCACTCACACTCTGTCCCAAACCACATGCCGAGAGGGAGAGAGAGACTAAAAAAGAAAGTGTAAGCCAGAAGAGCCTGTTTATAGTTTGATATTGAGTACTAAATAATTGAATACTGAAACATTGATTACTGGATCATTGAGCACATTAAGTACTGTAATATTGAGTGCTGAAACACTGAGTACTGAAACACTGAGTAATGAGTCATTGAGTACTATATCATTGAGTACTGAATCATTGAGCACATTGTGTACTGAATCATTGAGTACTGCAACATTGAGTACTGAAACATTGTGTACTGAATCATTGAGTACTGAAACATTGAGCACATTGTGTGCTGAATCATTGAGTGCTGAAACACTTACTACTGAAACACTGAGTACTAAAACATTGACTACTGAACCATTGAGCACATTGAGTACTGACACACTGGGTGCTGAAACATTGAATACTGAAACATTGACCACATTGTGTACTGAATCATTGAGTACTACAATATTGAGTGCTAAAACACTTAGTACTGAAACACTGAGTACAAAAACACTGACTATTGAATCACTGAGCACATTGTGTGCTAAACCATTGAGTACTGAAACACTGAGTGCTGAAACATTAAGTGCTGAAACAGTGCTGAAACATTGAGTTCTGAAACATTGAGTAATGAAACATTGTCATTACTTTGTCTTATAGCTAGAACAGTTACATTCATACAAGTAAATACTCATGCCAGAATGTATCCCTCTCATCGAAGAAACTTAAATATATATATTTATATAAACTAGTGGCTGTGTTTTAAATCTGTTTATTGTGCTACTGGTTGTATGCCAGAATTCCCCTCTTACTGAGTAAAAACTTTAAATGCACATCAGAACAGAGTAGAATGTATGCAAAGTTACTGATGTTAAATGTACTGCATTACAATGAGGTATTGTTTTGATCTATTTTCCTCGCTGTGGAATGTGGCCCCTTGCTTTACAGTACAACAGCATGTCTCTCTAATGTACTAGACAGCTTGTCACTGATAGAGCCTGACTTTAATCTCTACTCATCACACGGCCATTTAGTCAAAACAATGTGATCCTTTCTGTTTTAATGTCACGTCTACACCTCTCTGTTTTAATGTCACGTCTACACCTCTCTGTTCATCGGCCTTGTTCTGCTTTTCCCCCCTACCAAGTTCCCATGATGCACGGTGCTACGCCAGCCACTGTGTCCGCTGCCACCTCATCCGCCTCAAGTGTACCCTTCGCCACAGCCAATCAGGTTTGCTCCCTTAAAACGCCTTTGTTTCACATTTGTTTGTATGTCTGTTTGTTTTGAATCAGTTTTTTTTTGTTGAAAGCACTTCTGCCTTTAAGAAGAAATTAAAAATTGGACAAACAGAGGTGAACATTCCCGGTGGACATTTTGTTTAAGCAACATTTTTAAATTGTTCACTTTAAACTGCAACCAATGACATTAAATGATAAGCAAAGGCAAAAGCAATCGTCACAAACCTTTACCTCTGTTTGCCAAATAGTAATGCACCTCTGGATTTAGTATTAACGTACCCCTATGGTCAATTTGTAGTACACCCCAATGGATTTAGTCATAACCCCTAATCATGGTGTGTACAATACCCTCTGGATTGTTTGGGGAGGGGGGGGGGGGGGGCAGTTGAGCTCTGACCCATAGCCCTGTAGAGCAGCAGGGTTCTGCGTGAGGCAGGTCTTTCAGAAGGAGCTTCCCCATCATGTTGACCTACTTGCTGACACAGATCCTGCTACAGTATTTTAGGCATCTTCAGCAGCTCTGTTTAGCCTTTCAGAAAAGAAATAGAAATAAAGCGCAGCCTAGTGAAACCATACAGTACAGGCTTACAGACAAGTATTTATTACGGTCCTTGATAGGAGCATCTGGCACAGTAACCATCCATTTCCTGAGCCCAATTTAATTTGAAACTCTCATCCCTTCTCATTTTCGAGGACTCGCCAGTATCAAAGTCGACAGCCCATGAGTATATGCATTTGGTATGTATGAACGAGCTCATCATCCTTAGATTAATAACAAAGTGCTCTCTATATGCTGCGTCCTGTACGTCACACACACACACACACACACACACACACACACACACACACTAACACACACACACACAACACACTAACACACACACACACAACACACTAACACACACACACACACTAACACACACACACACAACACACTAACACACACACACACACTAACACACACACACACAACACACTAACACACACACACACACTAACACACACACACACACACACACTAACACACACACACACACACACACACTAACACACACACACACACACACACACACACACTAACACACACACACACACACACACACACTAACACACACACACACACACACACACACACACACACACACTAACACACACACACACACTAACACACACACACACACACACACACACACTAACACACACACACACACACACACACACACACACACACACACACACACACACTAACACACACACACACACACACAGGCTCCTTGCACGGCTCTTTCCCCTGGTCGCCTCTGATAAATGTGAGCGATCTCTGCTTCTCTCTGTACTTTTCTGTCGCCTTTTGCTGATTGTGTCACAAGGCTCGGTGGTCACGATTTTCTTTCTCTCTCTCTCACACACACACACACACACACACTGTCAACCCCTTACAAACATCTGCTTTTGTGCTGCTGTGATCTGGCTTAAGAGGGAGAAATTAGTGTTGTTCTATGTTGGGGGGGGGGGGGGGGTTAAAATAAGATGAATTAAGAAGTGGACAGAAACACATGAGCTTTACTATTTGGGGTAATATTGGTCCAGTTACTTCAATCATTGGCGTTCTGTGAAAGTATAAACCTTCTCAGCTCAGACAAGTCCTGCGTATAGAAGCCCAACAGTAGATAGATAGATACAGTAGATAGATAGATAGAAAGATAGATACTTTATTGATCCCCAAGGGGAAATTCAAGTAGTAGTGCTTTCGTAGCGGCCGTCCTGGAGACCCTGTTTTTATGTGTAGCGTTAGCGTTCTCACTCTATCTCTCTAGCTTTCCAGCACAGCACGTGTTGTGGGCCTCTTCTTGGAAGAACAGTTGTGTGTGAGCGTGGGCCAAGTCTTCACCTCTAGTGATGACCACCTCCCCTGCCCACCTTCCTCTCTGCTCATCCTACGCTGAGGGCTCTTACGATGGGGATTTAAAACACAAAACCACCTGATGTTGTTGAGTCTGTAAAGACCTGTGTCATTTGTTGGTGTGTGCTTTCCCTGCACAGTGTTGACGTTCTGTGTGTTCTGTGTTCTCCCCCTAGATTCCAATAATATCTGCTGAGCATCTGACTAGTCACAAATACGTGACTCAGATGTAGATGTTCCACTTTCGCGAGCAGTAAGTTCCCATGATCACACACACACTAACACACACACACACACACACACACACACACACACACACACACACACACACACACACACACACTAACACACACACACACACACACACACACTAACACACACACACAATAACACACACACACACACACACACACACACACACACACACACACACACTAACACACACACACACACACATACTAACACACACACACACACACACACACACACACACACACACACACACACACACACACACACTAACACACACACACACACACTAACACACACACACTAACACACACACACACACTAACACACACACACACACACACACACAAACACACACACACACACACACACACACACACACACACACACACACACACACACACACACACTAACACACACACACAAATACTTACACATTAACACAAATTGTGTTTTACTGAATTCCTGAGTTTGCTGGCCGGCAGTGCCTCCACAGTCCTCCCTTGTTTGACTTGTAATGGTGATCTTGGCAGGATTTAAGAGTTTCAGCATCCTACGCAGTTATGGCGGCAGAGTCAGATATTTATAGAAGAGTATTTTGTTGGCCTCAAGCATGCGCCCAAATAGAATCCTCATTGATTCTGTTTTGTTGAGTGAAAATGCTTTTATATTGAGCGTGCCATTGCTGTGTTGCTTTGCAGATCGTGTTGGAGTGAACTGATGTGTGACCATCTGGAGATCCCCACCATGAATGCAGGAATTAATAAACAACAACAACGATGACAACTAGAAGAAAAAAAACAGATGAGGAAGAAGAATCAGAAAATGAGGATGAAGAAGAAAAAGAAAAGACCGTGAAAACACACAAAAGACAAAAGACCGTAAACACACAAAAGACCGTAACAACACACATTTCTTTTCCTTGAATGACATTGTCGTGCATGCCACCTTGGGTCGACACAGACTCTCCCCAACCCCTCTCCCCCTCTTGGGCTCATCTCGACACCTGGGGGTCAGCCGCACGTCGCTGATGGCCTGTGTATTTCTTATCGCTCCTGGTGACCTCTGTGTGCCCACCTCTCATCATGAATGCAAACAACCAAGACATGTCTGTCTTAGCCGGACTTCAGTTCCTTTGGATTTTTCTTTACTTTTGAGTCCATCGGTAGACCAAGAAATAACTCTTAAAATGATTTCTTATTATGTGTGTGTGTGTGTGTCTGTGTGTGTGTGTGTGTGTCTGTGTGTGTGTGTGTGTTTCTCTTCTTTTGTAGTTTACACAATAAAAAGTGTAATAAAACACAGAGACGTTGACAAAACAAATAGAATTGTCATAGTGAAGAATTGTCCTAGATCATTTTGCATGCACACAGTATACTTTCAGTAGGTTGCACTATTCCTTAATGACCTCGATTGTATAAGGCAAAGGGGGTCGGAGGGAGGGGTGGGGTGGGTGTACGGGTGGGGTTAGGGGTCAGGGGTCAGGGGTCAGGTGCGTGGGGTTCAGAATCATCACTTCATGACAGATGAATGTTTTTTCTGGCTCAAACGCGCTGCAGTGAACCTTTTAAAGCACATTGAGGCTTTCTTAGCTTTCGTGTTGCAGACTGCACATCAAGTGCCATACACAATACTTCTCATCCAAATAGAGACAGATAGAGACAGACAGAGACAGAGAGAGAGAGAGAGACAGAGAGAGAGAGAAAGAGAGAGAGAAGAGACACAGGAGGAATGTACACCATTGGCCATGTGTTCACCTGTATTATGCCTTTAAGTCTATAATGTGACCCCGAACTGCAGTGGACGAGCAACTCCATCCAGCCAAGACCGGGTCTGACTCTGCTTCGGTTCTGAATCCGCTCTGGGTCTGAATCCGTTCTGGGTCTGAATCCGCTCTGGGTCTGAATCCGCTCTGGGTCTGAATCCGTTCTGGGTCTGAATCCGCTCTGGGTCTGAATCCGTTCTGGGTCTGAATCCAGTCCGGTGGAGCCTGCTCTTTGGGTGGAGCCTGCTCTTTGGGCGGAGCCTGATCTTTGGGGCATCTCTTTCTTGCCTTCCTGTCACAGGAGCTACAGATGCACAACAACACGTGTCTGCATCCATTTGCCATTACGGATCTAGTGATTGTGTCTGACGGCGCCATTACGGATCTAGTGATTGTGTTCTGATGGCGCCATTACGGATCTAGTGATTGTGTTCTGACGGCGCCATAGAGAGACAGAGTTCCAGAACTAGTTGCCATTTGTTTCCCTGTTTCCTTTCATTTGTTGTGTTGTTGTCTCTCTTCACACATCCAATGTGCTGTTTCCCTGAGATTGTTAGTTGTTTCTCCTCAGAAGCATGCAGTCTGCAGACTCAAAGGCTTTATTGGCCCAGAGATGTTGAACGCACTTTGCTCTTCTCAAATCTGGGGGAAGCGGACAGGGTTGAGCTGAGGAAAACAAGAGAGGGAACAGACAGACAAACTGATACATCTCTCTAGATAAATAAAAAAAACAATCCATAAATATATATATAAATATATGCATGCTTAACCAAATGAATATGTGGAGAAGATGACAGGGCAGACACTGTGTTTTGTGTTTTTTTTTTTTTTTAAATATGAGTTTAATTGTTTGCCTTTTTTAAGAAGAAAAGGGTTGTATTGGTATTATTTGTTTTGTAATGATTTGATTGTTCTTCATGTTCTTGAAAATTAAGAATTAGATTAAGAGATTGTGGGTCTGGTATGTATTTAAAATATTTTTTCCCTGTTGTCAGAAGATGTTACTTTAGTCGTGTGTCAGTGGCTATTTTAAAACACAGATTTAGCAAAAGTTGTTTTTTTCCATAGTGTTTGTTTGTTTGGTTTAATGGTTTGTTTGGTTTGGACATTAGCTGAGTGGGTGGCGTAGTGAAACACCTGTGTGGGTGTCAGAGTAAGAGTCACGCACTTACGTTTGGGAAAACTACAAGTTACTTAAATGGAATCCATCTCGCTGGCCCGGGCCTGTGGATGTCTTTCAGCCTAATGTATTCCTCTGGGTTCAAACCGGCATCACTCCACACACACCTGGTCTAGAGCAGGAACAACAGGCGCAAGGGTACGGAACACAACGGGGGCAAGAGGGCGACATGAAATGATTGTATGTTTCTGTAAACCAAGGCCTTAGAGCACACATACACAGTGAGATTTTTCAAGTGCCACATCGTATGCCATTTTCAAAACCACACGCTCATCTCTGACACAGCACAGCCTATGCCACTCACAGGATTGTGTTCACCTTTATTTGCCAAATGATTTATGCCATCTCATCATTTTGATCTCATGGTGTTACAAGAGACTTTGTTTCTTTATTTGTTCCTTACTAAAGTAATTGTGTTTTTTATTTCGTAGTACTAAAAGCTTGGATACTGTTTTTTTGTTGTATTCGATTTTACAAAACTTTTGTAGGATGAGCAATTAGAGGTAGTGTGTGCTTGTTGTGTTCACCATAACATTTTTTTGAATATCCATGTAGTCTTGATTTGAGTATTAGTGGTATAATTGTAAACTAAATAACTTTTATTTTTTAGTGAAATGTAAGAATTTTGTTTATTTTTCCGTAAATGTTTGAATTATTCGAACAAAGATCTTTTATATGGATATCTTACATGAGGAAATACTTGCTAAGGAAGACATTGAGCTGTTGCAGAGGCAGCAGCAACTGCTAATAACAGTATAACATTGTAGTGAGTGTCTGGTTTGTATCTAGTTATTCTAATTAGATGACAAGTAAAAGAAACAGAAGAAGAAGAAGGGAAAAAAGTATACAGCTACAGAATAAAAAAATAGAGTTCTTAGATGTTAGAGGTATTTTCTACTGTGTTGATTTCAAATAGTAACTATTGTTTAAATATTTCCAATCTCCCTTAGAGGCCTGGCCTTGTTTAAAGAAAAAAAAGCTGCATAAGACCATTCTGTTGGAGGCATGAGGTGTGCAGGAGGAAGAGCCATGGCTCTGAGATAGACCTCCCTTTCATCGCCCACACAGTTGGTCAATTACAAGCACGAGTTGGAATGTAGGGGATGAACGTTGACTTTTTTGCACTTCTGTATATAGTCAAAAAAGAGAGAATCGTGTATAATATTGAGATCTTATTTTGAATAATAAAAAATGTCTATAAATATGAGGAATTTTGCTAAGGATAATTTGAAAAAAAAGAAGAAAAAAGACAGGCAGAACAAAAAAAATTGCTTGCAAAAAGTGGCACTCATAGAACTCGGATATCCCCCCCCCCCCCACCCCCTCCTTCTGGAAATGGTGAGAGAATAAACAAAACAAACGTTGCCAGGGGGACAGATTGAAATGTTGTGTAGGTGTACTGATTGGTCGCCATACAATCTGCCATCGATGGGATGGAGCGTTTTGCTATCACCCACATAGCAGTGGTGTGGCAGGACCATACCATAGGTCAAAGGTCAAATCCCACTAAAAAATATGAATCCAAAACCCAGTACCGTTCCATAACTTCAGCCCCAGGGGTTTTGCATGTTAAGGGGGAAGAACAAGATATCTTGAGATTTTAAAAAGATGAGAAGAAAAGATATTAACTTTCGAAAAACAGAGTATTATTGAATACATAAACATGTTATACAACAGAACTTATTTATGGTAAACAGTTATAATATCAATGTAATGGACATAAAGAGAAAAAAAAGAGTACAAAAAATAAACAATGTTTAAACTATTTGTTTAAAAAAAGATATGAAAAGACTCACTGCGGTTATAAGAGTAGTAACATCTAATACAGTACACACATACAGTACACACACATACAGTACACGCACCATAGCTATAAGTATGTTTTCTCTGCTCATTAGTCGTGCTTGAGGTAGATGAAAGTGATAGTCACTACATTGACTTGTAGACAGAATATTAACACGGCAGCAGGATTGGGTTCACTTCTGGTTTGGCCCTTATTCGGCCATCTCAATGACCTTGAGAGCCATCTCAATGACCTTTGGAGAAACTGTATTTTGTTAGGTGACAGTCAAGGTCAGGGTTAGATGGTTGATGTGTCAACCACCCAAAGGAGTTGAGCTCTGGTGTTTGGTGGGATCGGTCACTTTGTCACCTACTGAATGTGCACATTTATGATACAGTGTAATCTGAGACTTCACTTTTTTATTTGATTTGGTTCTGCTTGTAGTGCTTAATAATGTATTATGTCCTCTGCTGCGGTTTTTTTAAGCTAACGGTATCATTTAGAGCTTTTACGAAGGGGTTTCCATCGTGTAGCCCAGGTGTTGGAAAAAGAACCTTGATGACCTGGATTCATAACAGACAGATGCCACAATCTTAAGCCATAACCGACAAAATAATCAGCCTGAGATATGGAGATAGACAAAACAGTGTGTGTGTGTGTGTGTGTGTGTGTGTGTGTGTGTGTGTGAGAGAGAGAGAGAGAGAAAGAGAGAGAGGGAGACAACTTATTCAGCAGATTCAACTGGTTGTGATCTTTTTGCAACATGCATCCACTCAATTAGGCTTCCACAGGTTGGTGAAAACTCCAAATTAGAACTCCGTCAGACAGCATTCTGTATGTTTAATCACAGGACTTCATCAGGCACAACATCGCTACACAATGAGAACCTTTTCAGTTCGCTTTTAAGGCTTTATTTTATTCTTGCTGTTATGAATTTTGAGGAAAAAAATGATAAAAAAAATATATAAATGAATTAAATAAAAGTGGATTTGCTCTAAGAATGTGTATTTGTGTCCATATGTATTTGTGTTGGTTCCCTGCTGTGACATTAATCCTGCACTTAGCTGATTGTTCCTGTTCTGTTCTGTCCAGTGTGCTGTTCTATTGTCTGTTGATAGACACTCCATGGTGACTATGCCATGTACTATCCCTGCTCCTTAGACGCCTGTAAACCTCATAGTGACATTGGACATAAGACAACAGTGGAAGCCAATCAGTCACGCTCCAAATTGGCATTTGGTGATTTCATACAAATGCCCTTTGCTGTGTTTTAATTAGTTTTTTAATTAGACATCAGAGCTTGTCGATGTTCCAACACTCTTGCAGGGAGACCGCGCTCCAAACCAATTAATCTTTGGGCCTAACGCAGGTGCCTTAATACAGGGACTGAGCTTACATACACACATACACACACATACACACACACACACACACACACACACCTCATCAGCTTGTAGTTGAAGTGGAGCAGGCTCTGAAGGAGACCTAACGTTTTTGTTCAGTGACATTACACTGAAAAGGTTGTCAAAAATGCTCTCTTTTCACTTTAGTGTTCAACCAATGGCACTTCAATGGTGCCTTTTGCTTTCTCTGTTGTAGTATTGGGATTTCAATAACAAAGATGAATGTCTTCATTTGGACTGAAGTGAATCAATCTCAAGCTGCCATGTCAGGGTATTTATCATGCTATGTATTTTGCAGTGCACACACACACACACACACACACACACACAGACAGACACAGAGACACACACAAACACACACACACACAGACAGACAGACACAGAGACACACAAACACACACACACACACACACACACCTGTTTTGCAGTTGTTTTTTTAAGCTCAGCTGTTTGAGCTTGTTTTGTTGTAAATCCCCCTACACAGCCAGATGTGTGCTGGAGTGAGCTTAAAGACTGTTAGCATGTCACTTCAGCTAGAACTCACTGACCTTGAGTTCATTTCCGCAAGGTCATGGGAAACTGGGTGATCTGGGAAAACAAATATTTTATTACAATGTTGCTGAAATCAACCATTCCAAGGTATTCCCATATTATTATTATTATTATTATTATTATTATTATTATTATTATTAATGAGGCTATCATCCTAAACAAACACATGTTAAAGTGTTTTTCACTGATGTTTTCAGTCTTTAGCCTCACAATATAAGTTCATGCCAGCTGTCTGTGTATACTAAAACAGATGCAGGCACATGGCAGACACATTCGATTGACAGACGATGAGACAGAGATTTAGAACACCACACGGGGATCTAGGTCTCAGCTGAGCAGGATGACCCCGGAGGCCGCGAGTGCCCAGCCTACAGTCCAGCAGACAAACAGATCCAGCGGGGCTGCATGCCAAAGCTGCGCTCTAGAGACAGAGATCCGGGAGGGATTTGACCCATCTCCTGGCGCTGGTCATCCTCGGCAGCTCCTAAAGCCCTCGCTGAAGGTCAATGAGTGGACGGCATCTGCCAAACACCTGACGATGTTTCACCCTGTGCAGCCCTGCTGGATCTGGAGCTGTGTCTGCCACGTCATGTCCAGCCAAGCACACACACACTATGTGGCTTTGCATAGCTAGCATACACACACTAGCATACACACACTATGTGGCTTTGCATAGCTAGCATACACACACTAGCATACACACACTATGTGGCTTTGGAGAGCTAGCACACACACACGATGTGGCTTTGCAGAGCTAGCATACGCACACAATGTGGCTTTGCAGAGCTGTCTTTTTTAATGAAAGGATTTAACAGCACTCATTTCCTGTGAGAAAGAAGGCACATGCAAAAAAGTGCTGTGAGGAGAAATGAACACAGCGAGAAGCAGGAGGTACATAAAAAAGAGAAGTTGGCAAATATCGAAAATGAAACCAGTTTCGGCTGGTTGGCTGTGGTGTGCGCAGTCCAGCTGTAGCACTATGGGGTTTTATGCAGCTGAGAGAGATGGCCGCTTTGAAAGCCCAGAAAACGGGTAAATACGAGTCAAAGGGTTTGCTGCCTCCACGGCCAGGTAAACAGATGTATAAATAGCTCGGTCTTGAAAACGCAGCTTTGAATCAGCAGACTCAAGTGAGCAGGGGAGTGCACACACCTCACCTGCAGCCTGCCTGTTCAGTACACCTGCACACACCTTTTATTTTATTTTATTTTATTTCTATAGTATATTTAGTATTTCGTTTTTTATTTAGTTTTATTTTATTTATATAGTATATTTAGTATTTAGTTTTGTTACTTTTTCTTATCGTCTACTGTCTTTATTGTACAGTGGAGTTTTGTTATATGTATATACTTATATTTAACCTGTAAGTGCATGTTGTGTGTGATGTCTGAATGCTACTGAGACCTTGAATTTCCCCTTCGGGATCAATAAAGTATCTATCTATCTATCTATCTATATATCTATCTATCTACCTCACCTGCAGCCTGCCTGTTCAGTAAACCTGTTGACAATAGTTCCTAGCACTCTGCATATGTCAAACAGATTTTCTTTTTCACACATAAATAGGTCTACCTATTTGATCAAAACTGCTTCAAGCTTTAATTGAGCAAAATGCACTTTTTGCATAGTATATTGATTTAATATGTAATTGCAATTACCAGTAGTACCAGTATCAGTAGTTACAATATACATCGAGACAAGGACATGTAAACATACGCTATACGAGCCTGGTGGAGGACTTTGTGCAATGGTGCAAACTCAGTCACCTTCAACTCAACACTTCAAAGACCAAGGAGATGGTGGTGGATTTCCGCAGGTCTAAGCCCGCTCTGCTACCAGTCTCCATTGATGGGGTCAATGTGGAGGTGGTAAGCACCTACAAGTATCTGGTTCTCCACCTGGACAATAAACTGGACTGGTCAGCCAACACTGACGCACTCTACAAGAAAGGACAGAGCAGGCTGTACTTCCTGAGGAGGCTGCGGTCCTTCAATGTGTGCAGCAAGCTCCTCAGGATGTTCTACCAGTCTGTTGTGGCCAGCGTCCTCTTCTATGCAGTGGTATGCTGGGGAGGAAGCACAAAGAAGAAGGATGCTGGGCGACTTGACAGGCTGTTAAGGAAGGCTAGCTCTGTAGTGGGAGCTGAACTGGAGTGCATCACTTCAATATCTGACAAAAGGACCCTGAACAAACTGATCAACATCTTGGACAATGAGTGTCACCCACTCCACAGCACTATTGTTAAGCAGAAGAGCCTGATCAGCTGGAGACTTCGCTCACTGCCTTGCACAACAGACAGACTGGGGAAGTCATTTGTCCCCAGGGCCATTGAACTGTTTAATGCTTCACTAAAGGGAAGAGGAGAGATAAACGTTCCACATACTCGACGCACCCGACCGGTAGCGCGACAATGTGACGACAGAAGCGCCGTAACCATTTATACTCGCGCGTCGTGGTCACGACACTAGTTGCAATATTCTCCTGAACAGAGGTGTCGCTGTTGTGAAAAGATTAACGCTAACTACGTTACACAGCAGAAGAAGCTGCATTAAGAAACACTAGTAGCAGAGAATGTAAACGGGCCTCTGTGATGGTACTTCAGACTTTGGTTGCTACTATTCACAACTACCACCATCATTATCATCTAGTTTTCCAAGGTGTGCGCACAGGTAGATAGATAGATGGATATATAGATAGATACTTTAGTCATCCCGAGGGAAATTTTAATAATTTAAACAGTTTAGTTAGCTGGCTAGCTAGGTAGCAGCTGGCTGAGTTTGTGTAATTTCCTGAAGTGAAAAGAGATTTTGTTCAGGCCTTAATAGATATCCTTTGTTTGAAAATAAATCGTTTCTATTCTTTCCTCTTAATTCCATGTGTTGCAACTCTCGCTGGTAACTTTGTTAACTTATCCAGCAAACTATTAAAAATTCACGACTGTATCAAAACACTGCAACTCTCGCTTGCCCTCGAACTAGTCCATCTTCCTGTTTCCGCTTTGTCGCGCTCGTCTGAAAAAAAAAATGAGTGGTGCGCTACCTCGCGCTACCTAGCTAAAATCCTGGCGCGCCAGCAAGATCTACGTCATTTTGACGTCACGGTGTCGCGCTACCGGTCGGGTGCGTCGAGTATGTAGAAGCCCATAGACTTCTCTGCTTAGTCTGTCTGCCTCTCCACCCTCTCCATGTTTGAGTACTGACTGCCCACTACTGCTTTACTACTGTTTACTACTGTTTTACTAATGTCCACAGCCTAATATTTTTATTACTGTTTTCCTGCTACACTGTTTTTCATGCTATATTAGCACACATGATCAATGGCTGTAACCCTATTACCTCAATCTGTTCTTGCACTGTCATAGTTTTTTTTATAGTTTTTTATATTACCTTGTCTACATTATACTTTACTCTCCTATTTGTCCATATTATTTATGCTGGTCTCTAGACCTTATTATTGCACTGTTGCACTGTTGGACTAATGTTGTTTTTGCACCTTCACCATGACACTCACTCTCTTGAGCACCTTACCATCCACACAGAACTACAGGACTACTGTTGGACTACTTTTTGCACCTTCACCATGACACTCACTCTCTTGAGCACCTTACTATACACACAGAACTACAGGCCCTGTCACTACAAGCGTCTCATGCTTGATCACCCTCAAGCACACTGGATTTTTTACATTTAATTTATATAGTATATTTAGTATTTAGTTTTGTTAGTTTTTTTTTCTCCTAATGTCTCTATTGTACAGTGGAGTTTGGTTATATGTTTATAGTTATACTTATATTTACCATTTCTGCTGTAAGTGCATGTTGTGTGTGATGTCTGTATGCTACTGAGACCCCCTGAAATTCCCCTTGGGGATCAATAAAGTATCTATCTATCTATCTATGCGAAGGTTTTACCTTAAAGCTCTAGTTGGCAAGTCTGACAGATTGAGGAGACTTAGCCAAAATTTTGAATGTTTACAACTCTCATGCACACCACACTGCACCAGACTGTGTTCCCAGATAGCAAACATACACTGGGACGGAACTGGGCCACACCTACCACAACATCCGGCACGGATCTGCATAATGGACCTGATCCGGCGTCCAAACGCACATCGGTCAAAATTGGTCGTTTAACGGATCTGGTGCCAATAAGGGCTAAGACTGGCCCAGTTCCGTATGATACTACCTGCTTATTTTATGCAATACAGGTCCGCTTATTGTGTGTGGTACGGACCCGTTTATCAGATATCAGCCGGCTTTATTGACATGTGAAATGTGTTTGGTAATTATCCTGAAAATTCTGAAAAATCTGTTGTTAGTCCTTCGCCACCCAATAATTTTCATTGTGTACAGGGGGAACAAGCCATGAAAAATAGGCTATTTACAATGGCAAAGTAAAATATAAATATATCCCCACTCTAGGGGTACCTTTAGAGTCGCCAAAAATACCTGAAACTGCATACGATTCCTTTGATATAATGCAGGGCCACCTTGTCCTGAAACTGCATAGGATGCCTTTACTAATATAATGCAGGGCCACCTTGTCCTGAAACTGCATAGGATGCCTTTACTAATATAATGCAGGGCCACCTTGTCCTGAAACTGCATAGGATGCCTTTACTAATATAATGCAGGGCCACCTTGTCCTGAAACTGCATAGGATGCCTTTACTAATATAATGCAGGGCCACCTTGTTCTCGAACGCCATCTCCCTATTTCCTTAGAACTTCTTGACTGTTGTATGAGTACATGATTCTAAGAAAATACTCTTGAATAAATATTGAAGATCTATGGCATGAGCTGAATAAGGTAAACCTAAATGGTACCAGTATATGATTAATCATTAACCCTCTATGGTACGGTGCGGTGTTGCCTGTAGGCAACATAGCCTTTTTTGCCTTGTTGAAATAAAAAGACACATCCCTTAAAGAAGTAAATACCTCTTTAAGAACTGGACAACTCAATACTAACCAATGCAAATGCAAAATAGTGGTCACATGCCCCACAGGCGGCTATGTTGACCCTTCTTTCAGCAGATGCACACATTTGGCTGGGTATCATGTATTTTCTCCCTGGAAAAGTGTGAATTTCACTAAAAAAAAGTTTAAGTTCTTTTCTTAAAGTTTAAATTCTTTAAAACCTTAACAA
Source organism: Alosa sapidissima (assembly GCF_018492685.1). Lineage (NCBI taxonomy): Eukaryota > Metazoa > Chordata > Actinopteri > Clupeiformes > Clupeidae > Alosa > Alosa sapidissima. The sequence goes on from NC_055971.1 coordinate 32,660,070, forward strand.
CCTTCATTGATAAGTAAATATGTATTTTCAATCATGTTTATGTATATAAAATAATGTATATTTAAAAAAATAACAAAAATCTGCTTGTTGCCCACAGGCAACATTGTACCATTATGTAATAACAATAGGCCATACATGATATAATTTAGGGAATGTAGGGGATTTTTTACTCATTGTAATGATTTTTACTACTTTTAATTTGAATAAACAATCATTTAAAACAATCTACATGATGATTTGAAGATATTATGATTTGGTTATGATAGTGTTCCACAACGGTACAATGTTGCCTATGGGCAACGGATGAATATGATACAATACTTTGTTTTACTTTTTTGCGAAAAATAAATAATATTATCGGGTTCTGTTTTCTATGTCTTTGGTTAAATAAAAATATGTTTTAAACAAATATGTCTTATTATTTTGTATAAGAAAACATGCATAGTTTATAATGTTTTCTATTATGGTACAATGTTGCCTACAGGCAACGGTTTTATAAAAAATAAAATAAAATACATAGTTTTAAAAATCTTCACTAATTTTGTTTAAGTGACTATTTTTAAGCAGGAAAAACATTACAAACATTTTTTCCCCATTCAGATTATAATGCGTACCTAGGTCTTTGCAAACATGTCTGTGTGAGGGAGAGATCACTTAAACTGTGAATGAAGTAGCTATTTATTTCATAGAAAAGGCATATAAAATTTGTTTTTTTAAAATTACATCGACAATGATAACAAAATGAGTGTAATTTTTAACAACATTCAATACATTATCATGTATCAACTAATTGAATGGATTATTCAAACTAAACGCAACAAACTCATTGGAAAATACACAGCAAAATACTGGCTTTATACTGAAGGCACTTCGTAGACCTCAAGGTCTGTGTATATGTGTGTGTGTGTGTGTGTGTGTGTGTGTGTGTGTGTGTGTGTATGTGTGACGAAGAAATGTGTGTGTGATATGTGTGAAATATAAACCAACTGCACTACATACCACAGCATGTACTGTACCTATTGGAAATCTTTAAAAGAAGCATTTGATTTAATTTACTTTCTTGTAATCAACACATTTGTCACGGATTGGCTCACAGTTTGATTGCATGTTAATGAAGGCATTGGTAGGCACACTGGCAGCTCATACTGTGGAAATTAATTCAGACTTCAATTAAATGACTTCCACACTCCACAAGGTGGTATTTCACAAATCAGTTACACTTTGTGTGTGTGTGTGTGTGTGTGTGTGTGTGTGTGTGTGTGTGTGTGTATGTGTGTGTGTGCGTGTGCGTGTGAGTGTTTCTATGTATGGACAAAAAAGCATCATAAAATATGTGGCAGTGCGATGCTGAAGATGAATGACACTGTATTTGAACCCTCTAACATGCTACTGATATAACACTGGTCAGGCAACCACCACAGAACGGCGTGTTCCATGACCAGAACCCCACGGAACGCCGTGTGGCCTGACCATAACTCACAGAACGCTGTGTGTTCCATGACCATAACCCATAGAATGGCGTGTTCCATGACCATAACCCACAAAACGGTGTGTTCCATGACCAGAACACACAGAACGGCGTGTTCCATGACTAGAACCCACAGCATGTGCTCATATCTGCTGTAGCATCAAACACTCTGACTCATGAGACTGCCATAGAGTCCTATGTGGTGCCACATGCTGTTCTCTCATGCGCCAGGGCATATGTGGGACATGGTTATATCAGTGTCATGCTATGATAGGATGCAAATGAAAGTGTGACTAGAAAATCTCCTTCATCATTTCTCTCTTTAGCATCTACAGAGGTCTAAAATGTGAAACAAAAACAGCTTAACATGAAGGCGTACCATAAAGCACAGAGTCAAAGGCTGACCCAAGCGTACCAGGGGCCATTTGCAGGCCTGTGGCCCAGCTAGCTTGCTGGCAGTGCACCTGTGCTACGTAGGGTGTCTACTATGGAACTATTTTCTCTTGACCCCAAGGCGAGGCGCTTTCGTCTGATGCAACGTAGCTTTGGGAGCTGGGGCAGCGTCTGTTGGGGAATGTGCACACATGGTGGACTACTGGACACACGTGCATTTGGAATGGTCATTTCTACCATGTTCATTTTCCCACGTGATTTTCTTTTACAAAATATCAAAATATCATGTTTTCATGAACAGGTTGGCAAGCTTGTGATAATATCAATTATATCCATATATCAAATTCATTGTGTATGAATTTTCACTAGAATTCACTGGTAATCACATACCAAAATACAAAATAACAGGAAACAAAATGTTACAAAAAAGATGAAAACAATATACAAAAGTATTAGTGCAACGTTTTCACACATACAAAAATGCACACACAAGCACACGCATACACACCACGCACACACGTGCGCACACACACACACATACACACACACACACATACACACACACACACACACACACTCACACAGATACACAATAACACTGTGCTTGAGCCAGGACTGTGCAGCACCGTACAGAGGCCCAGTACTTGACCCAAAGCGATGCTGCAAGACGCCCCATGACCCCTGCCCTTCCCCAGCCACCTCTGAGGCGGGTTCAACACGAGTTCAGAGTCCTCCCCATCGCCCCAGGTTGGAGCTCCATTCCACAGTCTCGCTGACCCAGAATGCAGTTCAACTGGGCGCATAAGTTAGGAAACACACCATGGCTGCTTCCTGTGGACGCGTCTGGATGCTGGAGAAGCTTCGTGGCTGGAAGACGCGTGATATCGGAAGGAATGTAGGATAGGCATGTGACTCTCGTCGGCAGGCAGAACATTTCCCATCAACCCCTTCCAAAGACAAAGGGAAAAAAACAATCTTTCCATCGGGCGTGTCAGTCCTCTCTCTGCCCATCGGGCGTGTCAGTCCTCTCTCTGCCCATCGGGCGTGTCAGTCCTCTGCCCATCGGGCGTGTCAGTCCTCTGCCCATCGGGCGTGTCAGTCCTCTCTCTGCCCATCGGGCGTGTCAGTCCTCTCTCTGCCCATCGGGCGTGTCAGTCCTCTCACTGCCCATTGGGCGTGTCAGTCCTCTGCCCATCGGGCGTGTCAGTCCTCTCACTGCCCATTGGGCGTGTCAGTCCTCTGCCCATTGGGCGTGTCAGTCCTCTCTCTGCCCATCGGGCGTGTCAGTCCTCTGCCCATCGGGCGTGTCAGTCCTCTGTCCATCGTTTGCTCCCTTGCTCCTGTTCATCACCTTCCTCTTGTCACGTACGCGTGATTTGGCCTATGGCTGTCTTACGCTGGAAGTGTAAGTGCAAACTTTCCAAGTGGGGTGGATGTGCTATGTGTGTCGCTGGAGGGTTGTAGGGTGGGGTGGGGAGGGTTGTAGGGTGGGGTGGGGTGGGTTGTAGGGTGGGGTGGGTTGTAGGGTGGGGTGGGGAGGGTTGTAGGGTGGGTTGTAGGGTGGGGAGGGAAGTTGGGTGGGGATGGTTGTAGGGTGGGTTGTAGGGTGGGTTGTAGGGTGGGGTGGGGAGGGTTGTAGGGTGGGGTGGGGAGGGTTGTAGGGTGGGTTGTAGGGTTTGGGTGGGGATGGTTGTAGGGTGGGTTGTAGGGTGGGGAGGGTTGTAGGGTGGGGTGGGGAGGGTTGTAGGGTGGGGAGGGTTGTAGGGTAGGGTGGGGTGGGGATGGTTGTAGGGTGGGGAGGGATGTTGGGTGGGGTGGGAAGTGTTGTAGGTTGGGGAGGCACAAAGATTCATGAGAAATCAGGAATTTACCCCAGGAAACCCCCAACCTTGCACAACAATAAAACACATTTACATTACATACATTTGCTACCAAGAGCCCAAGAGGCATCTCTCTTCTCCTCAAGCTCCGTCTCCAAATGTGTCTTTGTCGGTCTTTGCACCAGCGACCCCTCGTTTTGCCCGTTTTCGCTCCTACAGCAGAACAGACCCCGTCAGTCAGGAGCAACAGCAGCTTCAGGCCCCCAAGGGTGCACCCCCATCCCCCTCTCCCTCTCTCCACTCCTAAGGGTGCACCCCCATCCCCCTCTCCCTCTCTCCACTCCTAAGGGTGCACCCCCATCCCCCTCTCCCTCTCTCCACTCCTAAGGGTGCACCTCCATCCCCCTCTCCCCCCCTCTCTCTGCTGTCCATCTGTCTGTGTGTGTGGAATGTGCACATAACACCAGTGCACTACCCTAGCAGGTGGAGTTGGTTGATTCACCTCTGCAGATGTCCAGTCAGGTCCAGATGTTGAGGGGCTGGCTGTGCGCTCAACAAGATGGCTGCCTCAGAGCTTTTCCCCTTCAGCATGAGGTGTGGTGTGTGTGTACAGTCTGGGAAGTGCTTGAGTTTCCTCGGAGCGGAGCACCACTGGCAGTGTGTGTGTGTGTGTGTGTGTGTGTGTGTGTGTGTGTGTGTGTGTGGACAGCGTACCTCCTGAGTGTATTATTTATAGGTCTGGGCTCTGGACTGGCACTGCTGAGGCCTGTGGTCGGCACATTTGGCGCTGCTGAGAACGGGAGTCGCCTGCTGGGGCATCTGGGTAATGTAGGCGCCTAGTGCTGCTGGGGCTTCTGGGTAATGTAGGCACCCAATGCTGTCATGTCTTCAGGATTATCAGCCCAGCTAACCCACTCTGATCAGTTTGAGAGATAATGGGCAGGTAATGGGCATTGGGGGCCTTTGTGTATAGTCAACAATGTCTCTCTTAGATTAGGCTTAGAATTGAGCTCAATTCAAATCTGGGATAATCAAAAAATACATGCAGGCAAATTCAACCAATTTTTAAATGTTTAGGAATGTGTCTTGGCATTGGCGTTGTGCTTGTGCAAAAAAAAAAGTATACTGCAGGCCGGCCTGTTATCTGAATCACTTCACCACTAGGGGGCAGGCTTTTTCAATCTCTCAACACCTTCTGGAGTCCAAATCATATCCTTGTGCTAAGCAAGTGGCTGCCTGTGCTTGGTTGGGGGAATTACTAAAGTGAAGGGGGGACTGTTGAAAAATACTATAGAATGTTTCTGCAGAGGTCAGAGGTCACTGCCACGGCACTCTCCGGACTGCAGCGGGCCCCATGTGCCCGGTGCTGTGGTCATCGTCGTCCAGGTCCAGAGGGGGCACGGGGCTGGAGCGCTCGGATGGCTGCAGCCGCAAGGTGGGGGTGGGCGAGGCGGAGGACGAGCAGGTGGCGGAGGAGGGGGGTCCGGCGAGAGCGGGCAGCTGCAGCGACTCCAGCGAGTCGGTGGCGGTCAGTAGGTGCCGTGGCTGCGACGGCGCCTCGTGTTGCGGGCACAGCACGTAGCGGTTGGGCTGGTGAGGGGCGTGCACGTCCACTGTGGCCACCGAGTCCTTCGTGGGTGACATCATGGGCAGGGACAGGCCCGACAGGCCACTCATGATGCCGCCCAGCGGGCAGCTGGGGTCGCGGCCGCCCACGGCGCCCATCTCGCCAGACGACTCCTCCATGTTGACGTAGAGGATCTCGTCGGGGTCCTGCGGGTCAGGCAGCTCCTCCAGAACCTTCTCCAGCTCACAGCACAGAACCTCAAAACTGGGCCGGTCCTTAGGGCTCAGGAACCAGCAGGAGAACATGAGGGAGTAACTGCAGCAGGAGAGGGAGAGAGAGAGAGAGAGAGAGAGGTATGTTCTTATCATTCTGAATCACTGAAGAGAATCAGGTTAATCCAAAAGAATGTGACAGCTGACAGAGATGTTACAATATTTGACCTGATCTGACCACAGAGATGTTAAATATTTGACCTGATCTGACCACAGTGATGTTAAATATTTGACCTGATCTGACCAGAGAGAGAGAGAGAGAGAAAGAGAGAGAGAGTGGTGTGAGACAGAGAGAATGTGAGACCTCTTTCAAATCCTCTTTCTTTGTTGTGGTATGATTGCTTTGGCAGCTTTATCACCATATGCCACGAGCCAGACAAAGCACCGTTGAATCGGAGGTCCAGTTTCAAAGACAGAGGGTCACGCATGAGCGCATCAACATGAACGCTGGACGCCGGACGCCGGGCTGGACAGAGCGAGGTACGAAACACATGCGGCCGAGATGGAACTCTGTTTGGCCACACAGTGCTGCTGCTAACGCTACGATTCAAAACACCCTCCGATCACCAAAGAATCCTGCTCATAACCGTGCACTGCAAAAGCAATTTAAGTGCAGCCATGACAGAGCTTCATGCAGCCTCAAGGAAAAGAAAGTGGTTTATACCCAGATCATTGCTCATCAACAACGATGGAGTAAATAAGCACAGCACCACAGGCCTTCACCATTAAACCTTCACTACACATGGCACCATTAAACCTTCACTACACATGGCACCATTAAACCTTCACTACACATGGCACCTTTAAACCTTCACTACACATGGCACCATTACACATGGCACCATTAAACCTTCACTACACATGGCACCTTTAAACCTTCACTACACATGGCACCTTTAAACATTCACTACACATGGCACCTTTAAACCTTCACTACACATGGCACCATTAAACCTTCACTACACATGGCACCATTAAACCTTCACTACACATGGCACCTTTAAACCTTCACTACACATGGCACCTTTAAACCTTCACTACAGCTGAACTTCCATCTTCTGCTCGTGGGGTTGGGGGGTTGTTTGTTTGGGGGGTTGTTTGTTTGTTTACACACTTGTGTGATTTCCTGAGACAGCTTGATATCCTGATATCCATAGAGATATGAGAGTGACAGGATAGATGAGGAGAAGAGAGGAAAGGAAAGGAGAGGGGGAGAGGAGAGGGGAGAGAGGAGGAGAGGAGAGGGGGAGAGTGGTGAGGAGAGAGGGAGAGAGGAGAGAGGAGAGAGGAGGAGAGGAGAGGGGGAGAGTGGTGAGGAGAGAGGGAGAGAGGAGAGAGGAGAGAGGAGGAGAGGAGAGGGGGGAGAGTGGTGAGGAGAGAGGGAGAGAGGAGAGAGGAGGAGAGGAGGAGAGGAGAGGGGAGAGTGGTGAGGAGAGAGGGGGAGAGGAGAGAGGAGAGAGGAGGAGAGGAGGAGAGGAGAGGGGGAGAGTGGTGAGGAGAGAGGGAGAGAGGAGAGAGGAGGAGAGGAGGAGAGGAGAGGGGGAGAGTGGTGAGGAGAGAGGAGGAGAGGAGAGAGGAGAGAGGAGAGAGTGGAGGAGAGGAGAGTGGGGAGAGAGGAGGAGAGGAGAGAGGGAGAGTGGAGGAGAGGGGGAGAGAGGAGGAGATAGGGAGAGTGGAGGAGAGGAGAGAGTGGAGGAGAGGAGAGAGGGGAGAGAGGAGGAGAGGAGAGGAGAGAGGGAGAGTGGTGGAAAAGAGATGAGGGGAGGAGCGAGGGAGAGGAGAGGAGAGAGGGGAGAGAGGAGGAGAGGAGAAAGGGAGAGTGGAGGAGAGGAGAAAGGGAGAGTGGAGGAGAGGAGAAAGGGAGAGGAGAGGAGGAGAGGACACTCACATGCTGTCCAGGCAGTCTGGGGGCTGCTTGAGGCGGTTGCCCTGCCGCAGGTAGTCGTAGATCTCACTGTTCTCCACGCCAGGGTACGGCGTCTGGCCACGCGTGGCGATCTCCCACATGGTCACTCCAAATGACCACTGAGAGGGGGGGGGAAGAGAGGGAGAGAATGACAGAGAGAGAGGAGGGGGGGAAGAGAAGGAGAGAGAGGGGGAGAGAAGACAGATGGAGGGAGAGACAGTGGGGAGGTACGAGGGTCAAAAATGTGATTAATCAAATACAGCCCACAAACATGTGCACTCACACACACATGCACACACACACACACACACACACACTACATGTGCATGAAATCTGTCCCAGACAAGCATGATTATAAGCACCTCCACTGAAGCACCTACCACATCACTCTTGGTGTGTGTGTTGTGTCTGAAGTGTGCATGTGTGTGTGTGTATGTGAGTGTGGGTGTATGTGTGTGTGTGGGTGGGTGTGTGCGTGTGTGTGTGTGTGTGTGTGTGTGTGTGTGTGTGTGTGTGTGTATGCGTGTGTGTGTGTGTGTGTGTGTGTGTGTGTGTGTGTGTGTGTGTGTGTGCGTGTGTGTGTGTGTGTGTGTGTGTGTATGTGTGTGTGCACCTACCACATCACTCTTGGTGGTGTAGACTCGGTCTGCCAGGCTCTCTATGGCGATCCATTTGACGGGCATTTTGGAGATGCGTCCTTGTCTGTAGTAGTCACCGTTGTATAT
>NC_055971.1:32678220-32680720 GCF_018492685.1 Alosa sapidissima
TGAAGGTAGTGCAGGTAGGGACGGCCACAGTCTGTTTGGTATGAAAGCACACAGCCATCTCTACTGTTAGCATGCTAGTAAGGCATCGCTAAAGAAACAAGGCGCCTATACTGTTAGCATGCTAGTAAGGCGTCGCTAAAGAACAAGGCGTCCCTACCAGTGGTGGAGGAAGTACTGAATCTCAGTACTTAAGTAAAAGTACAAATACACAGAGAAATATTTACTTTAGTAAAAGTAAAAGTACCACAATGACAACCCTACTTAAGTAAAAGTAAAAAGTACCTGCTTTTAAATGTACTTTAAGTATTAAAAGTAAAAGTATTTGCATAATGATTTATTCTCTTAATATCTATATTCTAAAAGAAAAATTAGTATGGGCTGTGGCATTTTAATTAAGCTAGTTTTAGGTTAGGCTATATTCGACTAGATAGTTTTAAGCTAATGCAATTGTGCTTACCATCTGTGGCCCAGTTTACATTCTGACCTACAATTCTAGAGACTGTAATTCTGGTTATCTACTAGGGTGATCTGCTGAGTATATCATTCAGCAAAACACGAGAGCCTGAAGTTTAACGGGGTAGACCAGGGAAACGTCGGGTGGATCGTAATGCCAATTCTGCTGATTGAACAGAAAAGTTGCTGAGAAAGGTGTCTTTATGATTAGGTTCAGTTTCACTTGCGCAGACGCACATAGACATTGAATGAGCGCTCACATTTCTACCCCCCAAGTGTAGGCTATGCCACTTCATTTGATCACACACAATTAAGAAATATTTCCTAATCTGGAAAATGCTACGCTTTTTTCGTCCAGCGGTTCTATAATAGTCTACCATTCATTTGTGCCGCAAATGATCAGACGTGTGACAGAAGCATGGGCATAGCCTGTAACTTCGCCAATCCGCGGATAGCAATCTCATCGGAGAGGAGGCCCTAACGCTGCAGATAACAGACAGAGAAAGGCACAGAACACAGTTGCATGTCCAGTGTAGCCATGGGTCTGGTGAATATAGCCTACCGAATGCAGATGGTAACAAGCTCACGCTTTGCCTGGTCTAGACTAGAAGCTTATGTTTCAAAGATTTAGATTAGAAGCTGGGCATGTAGCGCTCCAGAATCTGTGGTAGCAACCCCGCCCCCTGGTAAAACAAACGTGTTTGTCAGAGAGAAAAAAAACTGATCATAAAATGTATCGGAAAAAGGAACGATGGTGTTGTAGAAATGTAGCGGAGTAAAAGTACAGATAATTGCTGTAAAATGTAACGAAGTAAAAGTCAAAAGTATGCACTATAAATTCTACTTAAGTAAAGTACAAATACGTGGAAAATTTACCTAAGTACAGTAACGTATTTGTACTTCATTACAGTACATTCCACCACTGGTCCCTACTGTTAACATGCTAGCGAGGCATCTCTAAAGAAACAAGATGTCTGTACTGTTAGCATGCTAGTGAGGCATCGCTAAAGAAGCAAGATGTCTCTACAGTTAGCATGCTAGTGAGGCATCGCTAAAGAAGCAAGGCGTCTCTACAGTTAGCATGCTAATGAGGAGTAACAGGAAGGAGAGAGTGAGGGTGGGACTGGATGATGACCACAGGTCAGATTCAGACCTGGGTCCCCGTGGGTAATGAGCCACTGAGACTGCAGCCACTCGCACCACAGCACCCCCTCGCTGTCAGGTTGTTGTGGGGAGAGATTAATTGGGTGGGTGGGTGGATGTGCCTTAGCACCCCCTAGCTGTCAGGTTGTTGTGGGGAGAGATTAATTGGGTGGGTGGGTGGATGTGCCTTAGCACCCCCTTGCTGTCATGTTGTTGTGGGGAGAGATTAATTGGGTGGGTGGGTGGATGTGCCTTAGCACCCCCTTGCTGTCATGTTGTTGTGGGGAGAGATTAATTGGGTGGTGGGTGGCTGGGTGTGCCATAGCGCCCCCTTGCTGTCATGTTGTTGTGGGGAGAGATTAATTGGGTGGTGGGTGGGTGGATGGGCGGTCAGGGAGGCCCTCACTCACCCAAAGCGTGTCTCCTTTCGTCTGAGTCGGGCCACGTAGATGGCCATCAGCACAGCCAGCGCCACAGCAACCGCTATTGCCATGACGACGTACCACCAGTGCCAGGAGAAGGCTGGCGGTGCCCGGTCTACAACCACAAAGACAGAAACACATTAACATGAAAAAAGACAAGAAGATCAAAAAGGGCGTCATGTGAGAGACATGGGGCTAACATGAGATATGGAGAGAGAGCGAGAGACAGAGAGGTGAGAGAGAGAGAGAGAGAGAGAGAGAGAGGAGAGAGAGGGGAGAAAGAGAGAGGTTGTAAAAGATGAAAAGATGTGGCCATTAGAAAAAGAAGAGGTTACTATGGAGAAAGAGGTTACTATGGAGAAAGAGGTTACTGTGGGTGAGGAACGTTCCGCTGAAACATTTTGGAAAAGGAGCCTGAGCAGCTGCATGTGTGCAACCACTCACATGGCCATCGCAGTGTGTGTGTGTGTGTGTGTATGTGT